>NC_064645.1:148271600-148572568 GCF_023864345.2 Schistocerca serialis cubense
GAACCAGGTTTTAAATTGTAAGACATTTCCAGGGGCAGATGTGGATTCTGACCACAATCTATTGGTTATGAGCTGCAGATTGAAACTGAAGAAACTGCAAAAAGGTGGGAATTTAAGGAGATGGGACCTGGATAAAATGAAAGAACCAGAGGCTGTACAGAGTTTCAGGGAGAGCATAAGGGAACAGTTGACAGGAATGGGGGAAAGAAATACAGTAGAAGAAGAATAGGTAGCTCTGAGGGATGAAGTAGTGAAGGCAGCAGACGATCAAGTAGGTAAAAAGACGAGGGCTAATAGAAATCCTTGGGTAACAGAAGAAATATTGAATTTAACTGATGAAAGGAGAAAATATAAGAATTCAGTAAATGAAGCAGGCAAAAAGGAATACAAACGTCTCAAAAATGAGATCGACAGGAAGTGCAAAATGGCTAAGCAGGGATGGCTAGAGGACAAATGTAAGGATGTAGAGGCTTGTCTCACTAGGAGTAAGATAGATACTGCCTACAGGAAAATTAAAGAGACCTTTGGAGAGAAGAGAACCACTTGTATGAATATCAAGAGCTCAGATGGCAACCCAGTTCTAAGCAAAGAGGGGAAGTCAGAAAGGTGGAAGGAGTATATAGAGGGTTTATACAAGGGCGATGTACTTGAGGACAATATTATGGAAATGGAAGAGGATGTAGATGAAGATGAAATGGGAGATAAGATACTGCGTGAAGAGTTTGACAGAGCACTGAAAGACCTTAGTCGAAACAAGGCCCCGGGAGTAGACAACATTCCATTAGAACTACTGATGGCCTTGGGAGAGCCAGTCATGACAAAACTCTACCATCTGGTGAGCAAGATGTATGAGACAGGCGAAATACCCACAGACTTCAAGAAGAATATAATAATTCCAATCCCAAAGAAAGCAGGTGTTGACAGATGGGAAAATTACCGAACTATCAGTTTAATAAGTCACAGCTGCAAAATACTAGCGCGAATTCTTTACAGACGAATGGAAAAACTGGTAGAAGCAGACCTCGGGGAAGATCAGTTTGGATTCCGTAGAAATGTTGGAACACGTGAGGCAATACTAACCTTACGACTTATCTTAGAAGAAAGATTAAGAAAAGGCAAACCTACGTTTCTAGCATTTGTAGACTTAGAGAAAGCTTTTGACTATGTTAACTGGAATACTCTCTTTCAAATTCTGAAGGTGGCAGGGGTAAAATACGGGGAGCGAAAGGCTATTTACAATTTGTACAGAAACCAGATGGCAGTTATAAGAGTCGAGGGGCATGAAAGGGAAGCAGTGGTTGGGAAAGGAGTAAGACAGGGTTGTAGCCTCTCCTCGATGTTATTGAATCTTTATATTGAGCAAGCAGTAAAGGAAACAAAAGAAAAATTCGGAGTAGGTATTAAAATTCATGGAGAAGAAATATAAACTTTGAGGTTCGCCGATGACATTGTAATTCCGTCAGAGACAGCAAAGGACTTGGAAGAGCAGTTGAACGGAATGGACAGTGTCTTGAAAGAAGGATATAAGATGAACATCAACAAAAGCAAAACGAGGATAATGGAATGTAGTCAAATTAAATCGGGTGATGCTGAGGGGATTAGATTAGGAAATGAGACACTAAAAGCTGTAAAGGAGTTTTGCTATTTAGGGAGTAAAATAACTGATGATGGTCGAAGTAGAGAGGATATAAAATGTAGACTGGCAATGGCAAGGAAATCGTTTCTGAAGAAGAGAAATTTGTTAACATCGAGTATAGATTTATGTGTCAGGAAGTCGTTTCTGAAAGTATTTGTATGGAGTGTAGCCATGTATGGAAGTGAAACATGGACGATAACCAGTTTGGACAAGAAGAGAATAGAAGCTTTCGAAATGTGGTGCTACAGAAGAATGCTGAAGATAAGGTGGGTAGATCACGTAACTAATGAGGAGGTATTGAATAGGATTAGGGAGAAGAGAAGTTTGTGGCACAACTTGACTAGAGGAAGGGATCGGTTGGTAGGACATGTTTTGAGGCATCAAGGGATCACAAATTTAGCATTGGAGGGCAGCGTGGAGGGTAAAAATCGTAGAGGGAGACCAAGAGATCAATACACTAAGCAGATTCAGAAGGATGTAGGTTGCAGTAGGTACTGGGAGATGAAGAAGCTTGCACAGGATAGAGTAGCATGGAGAGCTGCATCAAACCAGTCTCAGGACTGAAGACCACAACAACAACAACAATCTGATCTCTCTTTCATTCCCCCATAATTATTAGGTTTTCATCTCTCTTTACATGTTATACTTCCGCAGAAGTAATTAAAAAGCCAAGATCGTTTAAATAATGTTTAGTGGATAACCGGTTTCAACACACTTAAGGTGCCATCATCGGATCTGAATGTAGCTTAACATTTATAAACCATTTGGATCTAACGATACATGAGGCAGACCAGCTAATATAAAATCACTGTCACAAAAATAAAAAACAACTGCTCTCATGGTCATTCTCACATGCCAACCGTTGTTAGTCGAGCCGCGCTCATGTACCAAATAGTTTTATCTTGTGACTTCGGTTTTACATATCTGATGGAATAAAATGACCATGAGAGCAATTGTTTTTTATTTTTGTGACAGTGATTTTATATCATCTGGTCTGCCTCGTGTATCCTTATATCCAACGATATTCAGTTGCGATGATGGCACCTTTAGTGTGTTGAAACCAGTTATCCAGTAAACAGTATTTAAGCGGTCTTGGCTTTCGAATTATTTCTACAACAGCGTGATCGCCCCACAACACACTAAGTGTTCACTGCTGTTGTACTTCCGTTGAATGTCCTCATGTTCTTTGTGCATCTCTTCATCTTCTGCTTGTGACGTCAGCGTGCATATCGGAACAAAGGAGTTGGTGTTGGTTTTCTTTCGATTATGTTGAGGTTAATCATGTCACTAAACTGTTCACACTAACTCAATATCTTCCCTACTTTCCTGCTCAGTGCGAATGCTACTCCCGTTATACCACTTTCTGCTGCTGTTGAAATGATCAAATTCTCGCCTGACCATATATGTACAGCCTAATTTCGATTGCCTGTTGACTACTGGCGTCACTGATACGGTCAAGAAGGATGTTGTTGTGGTCTTCAGCCCAGAGACTGGTTTGATGCAGCTCTCCATGCTACTCTATCCTGTGCAAGCTTCTTCATCTCCCAGTACCTACTGCAACCTACATTCTTCTGAATGTGTTTAGTGTATTCATCTGCCCTCCAATACCAGCCAATCCCTTCTTCTAGTCAAGTTGTGCCACAAATTTCTCTTCTCTCCAGTTCTATTCAATACCTCATGATCAGTTATCTGATCTACCCATCTAATCTTCAGCATTCTTCTGTAGCACCACATTTCGAAAGCTTCTATTCTCTTCCTGTCTAAACTATTTATCGTCCACGTTTCTCTTCCATACATGGCTACACTCCATACAAATACTTTCAGAAACGACTTCCTGACACTTAAATCTGTACTCGATGTTAACAAATTTCTCTTCTTAAAAAACGCTTTCCTTGCCATTGCCAGTCTACATTTTATATTCTCTATAGTTCGACCATCATCAGTTATTTTGCTCCCCAAATATCAAAACTCATTTACTACTTTAACGTCTCATTTCCTAATCTAATTCCCGCAGCGTCACCCGATTTAATTCGACTACATTCTATTATCCTCGTTTTGCTTTTGTTGATGTTCACCTTATATCCTCCTTTCAAGACACTGTCCATTCCGTTCAGCTGCTCTTCCAGGTCCTTTGATGTCTCTGACAGAATTACAATGTCATAGGCGAACCTCGATGTTTTTATTTCCTCTCCATGAATTTTAATTCTTACTCTGAATTTTTCTTTTGTATCCTTTACTGCTTGCTCAATATACAGATTGAATAACACCGTGTAGAGGCTACAATCCTGTCTCACATTCTTCCGAACCATTGCTTCCCTTTCATGCCCCTCGACTCTTATAACTGCTATAACTGCCACCTGGTTTCTGTACAAATGTATACCAAGATAAAGGACACAAACAGTCAGACTCTAGACGAAGCGCTGGGAAACACAGAACATAGCTTATTACTTAGTAATCCTTACCACCAATTTACTGAAAATCAAAAGTGTTTTCTAATAGGTTACAGGGTGCAAACATAAATGTGTCTTTTCTTTTGAGCAATACAAGCTTTCAAAAAACCCAAAGCATAAATATATGTTTTCTTTAGAACATTATAAATTCTAAAGGACACCAAGCATTAATGTCTCTTTTCTTTAGAACGAACAAACTTTACTGAATACAATTTTACTCGAGCCTCACTTTAATTTCCAAGCATACTTCAAGATTTTCTTGTCGCGAGAAGGAAGTATATCAAACATGAAAAAGTTACAGTTGATCAGGCCGACGTCAGATCATGGCACAAGGGTGCTGGCGACACAATAGACACAAAGGTACATTTCCATAGCCAGTTCCCGGCTTCAACGGGTCAGGAAAAGTAGTGTTATTCCTAAAACACACATAGCAAAGCTCACTTGGACTATAAAAAAACACAACAATAAACATTTGGCCCGCCCTGGTGATATCGCACTTAAGGGAAGTAAAAATGTGGGCACAGAAAAATTTAAAAATCATCAAATCATTAAACACAGACAATATTTTATCCACCTTATCACATGTAAAAGCAGCTTTCAAAAAACAGCCTCCACAAGCCACCAACCACGTTAACAGATGCAATACAAACGCTACTAGGCTAACCTGACAGTCTAGAAGAATTTAAGGCAGTTGAGTTATCTTCAGAATACAGCTACTGGATCAATTCAACCAGAAACGTAGTGGATGTTACAAGCTTCTGAGCATTAAAAAGAATCTACTACCGGCCGTTCTGCAAGATGGCTGTGGCACCTTAAAACACAAGGGCCGGAGTGGCCGAGCGGTTCTCGGCGCTACAGTCTGGAACCGCGCGACCACTACGGTCGCAGGTTCCTGTCCTGCCTCGGGCATGGATGTGTGTGATGTCCTTAGGTTAGTTAGGTTTAAGTAGTTCTAAGTTCTAGGGGACTGATGACCTAAGATGTTAAGTCCCATAGTGCTCAGAGACATTTCGAACCATAAAACACAGGTTATGCTACCATGTACAAATACGGTGGGTGCTACAAGGCAGAGCGGAACTATCTTCTTAACCTAAAAGAGTTGCAATATTAGATCCCACTTACAGCACATCCCACACCACTAGGCCTTAAAATCACAGCACTAGTCACTGCCACTAAATCTTGAATTATTGAATTAAAGTAAGGCGCCCACAGTTTTCTTGAGAGTAACAAACTCTAATAGGTAAACCATTTGCTCTACGGGAGAGCTGATCACGCGTTGGTGATTCGTTTAGCTAAGAACCAGTCTATAACCGTGGGGCCGTATGACTACCAACTTCAGACCACTAGGCGAGGCAGCCACCAAGATGTTCCAACACAACAGCAGTCCGCCAACCAAAGATCCTCTCAGGAGCAGACTGTTTACAACCAACCGTGCGCGAGGTATCGATCACGCCGCGCGGCTCACTCACATGCTGGTATGATGTAGGGCAATGCAAAGTCAACATGCTTGCCCATCAACATAAAACCATTTATGATTTGTACTCTCCGTAGTCTCTACTATCTGGAAGTTTTCGTGACTTTCCACAGTTAAATGGTTTGCTGAGACGGAAAACACTTTCTGTTACGCTTTGGAAAATTTGAATGAAAGAGAGTGGAACGAATCATACCACAGGTATGTTGGGAATAGTCTCCACTATTTTACAAAGCACGTACATTTGCTGAAATGTTTGGCAGTCGAGACGTCGGATTCCGTTGTGAGATCCCCACAATATTTCATGCGACGAACAGTGTGAGGTCCCGACCGAGATCCATTTCTACAAGTAATCCTTCGGGAAAGCATCAAGCAACACACACACATTTAAATGACGAAAACTTCCATGAGAGTACATTTCCGCAGTTGCGGGACACACTCCTTCATTGCTGTCAGTCACAGCAGTAAATAGAGAACGCATTTACTTCGAGAAAACCCTTTAATCTCGTGGAAACTTCCGACGCCATCGAAGTGATGGACGGCGGATATCTACAAAGAGCTATGAGTTCAATTTTAGTATCCCGAAAGCAATTTCGTGATGTTCTCCACAAGTTATAGTTATGTCACCCAACTGTAGTTGTGAGTGTGTAATGATTGTACATGGAATACATTTTCCGAGAAACGTAGTCTAAATGAGCTTTCGCAAACATATCACCAAATTCATTCCACTGTAGTTTTTTTAACCCCTCAGTAAATCTTACACCTGCTCTCGAGACGTAGTCTCGTGTCGCTGACAAACCGATAAAGTTCATTAACTTTTCATAACTGGGATTTCCACTATAGCAATTTCGACCTTAGTCCATTATCAAGTGCAGATGTTTTGGCTTTAAGACATGTCTACTTTATACAAGGTGATATTTGCTGTTATATAAATACACATAAATGTGTCAGCTTGTGTAAAGTAGACGTGGCTTAAAGCCGAAACATCTGCACTTGATAACGGCCTAATGCCGAAATTGCAATAGCGAAAATAACAAGTTTAACAGCCACTGACGTAAACATGATATCTTTGCAACAGCAGTAATTTTTAAATTACTATTTCTGTCGTAATTTCTAGTCGGAGGTATAAAAAATTAAAATGCTTATTTCCCACGTTTGTCACTAGCTGCTGATATTTCGACCTAGGTTTTGTGTTATTAGTCCACTGTACGGCAGCACTGTTGCTCAGCATAATGGCACAAACATAAACAGGAGACAAATCACAATGATTTAATAAGTGTATCGTTAATACTAAATATGGAGAAAATATATTACTAATAACAGAGCACTAAAAAATTAGTGAAAGAAGCTACACTATTTATTCATGTAATATTGTTTCACCAAGTGCCTACAGTTGAGTCAACAGAAAATCTGACTTCATCGAGTGTACCTTACTTCACGTAATAATGCTTCGCCAAGTACCCACAGGGAAATTAACAGAAAAACTAATTTCACTAGCTTGTTTGTGAACAGGGAAGGAAACTTATATAGTTAAAACATTAAGCTAATGAACAGTCCACCCATCTAACGAAACTGTCACATAATCTCCCAATCACCGGCATCAGTCGACTCCACCACGTACCTGGTCTATGATTTCCTGGCCGTACCAGCAGAAGTGGGCGGTCTGGTTGATGTACGCTGGGAAAGTCAGCACTTTCTTCAGAACAAGTGTCCTCTTCGCGCCAGGACGGAAAGCCTAGCGTATACAAATAGAAACCAACATTGCATCTCAACTTTTGAAATGGCTGTATAAAAACAAGATCTGGCGTATATATTAAACATCAGGTTTTTCACGTAAAAATACTGTCGCAAGTATATCCGAAAGAAATTTTTAGTTAACTACACACAGGATCTTAAAAATTTAACCTTTACGAAAGTCTCGAACAATAACTTGGAGGACAGGTTCACAATTTTCAAATATAACCATGACTATTTCTTAAATGAATGATATGTGTAATCCGAAACACAGTGAGGCTTATTTTTTGTGAGATCTAGTTAAATCTGTTTTTCTTGCTATTCTCTCCTTCTGCCATCGTGATTTATTTTGCTTCCTCAATAGATAAACTCATTTATTGGTGCAAGTAGTAGTTCTATATCATTACAACGTGTCTGCGGAGGGTAGCCGTGCGGTATAAGGTGCCTTGCCACGGTTCGCGCTGTCTAGGGCACCTTACCACGATTCGCGCAACTCCCCCCGTCGGAGGTTCGAGTCCTCCCTCGGGCATGGGTATACGTGTTGCCGTTAGCGTAAGTTAGTTTAAGTCACATTAAGCAGTGTGTAAGCCTAGGGACCGATGACCTTAGTCCCAAAGGAACTTACCACAAATTTCCAAATTATATCATGCTGTAACGTCATCCACTTTGAAATGAGCAACCAATAACTGATTCGTACCGGCAGGAAATCTCGACTGAGCTCATGAAGTGTGATATGAGCGTCATCATCTTTTCTTCGTTTGGGCATTCCGACTAATATGATGCGACCCTCCACGAGTTCCTCTTCTGCGTCAGTCTCTTCATCTGAGAGTACCACTCACATTATATCTGAACAAAAGTATCCGTAATCCACTATATAAACGCGAACTGAGCACCAGGTAATTACGAGAGGTGGACCCGCCGGTATAAAAGATGGCGGGGAGTATTTTGCTGTCACTTGAGAATCGGTAATAGCGGAATGTTTCGGCCAGGCGAACTCAGTGTCTTTGGCCGTGCACTTGTCATTCGATATCACCTGAGTATCAGATCCATCAGGAACATTTCAACTCTTCTGAAGCTGCCAAGGTCCACTTTTGGCAATGTGATTTTGAAGTGGAAACTCCAAGGAACAACCGAAACCTGGCAGACCTCACGTAATGACAGACCTCACGTAATGACGGGTAGTCGAGCCCTGCGGAGGGTGGTTGTAAACTATCGCCCAAAACCAGTTGGAAGGACGACTCACGAGTTACTAAATGCTACCTGCAGCCCAGATTGCACAACGACTGTGCATAGGGAGTTACGAAGAATGGGGTACATCTGTCGAGCAGCATAAGCGATACGTCAGACGATACCGTTGGAGGTAAGTGACTGATGAGGAAGTGCAGTTTTTTTTTTTACTCTACTGTAGTTACCTTATCCACAGTACTCTAAACATGATGCAGTACTTACGTCTACAAATCCAAGACCTTGTAGGCAGATGTTTATTGAATTTACGGCCAGCATGAGGACACTCGATTCGCTCATGATAGATTCCAAGTCGTTGATGATTCTGTAACACCAAAAATACCAAATGTGTTTCACTCGTTGACGGCTCGTTTCTCAATATATTTTACGTCTTGAAAACAGCAAGGAGAAATAGCGACTTAGTACGAAATATTACTCGCTCGATATGTTTGTCTTCACTGTAGAGGCAGCTAAGGTTCTTGAAAATTCCTAGCGAGATACAACGTGGAATAAAGCACCATAAGCTTGTAACTTGTGGTTGAATGGACTGAAATATGTGGCTTGTGAATGTTTTGGAGGGTACGGAAATGAAGACTTTCTCGGTGATCATCACTGAATAAATCTTCTCGGCTTATCAATGGATTCTTGACGTCATGTTGCAAAGTTTCGACGAGTTTCCTACTCGTCATCGTCAGATGACAACACGAAGCCACGACTCGGCTGATAACCCGAGAAGATTTCATCAATCTTTGAAGTGGTTTCGTTCACATATTTTCTCTTCGTGTGCACCGTTTCAGCGCAGCTGTCTCTGGAACAACAATAGATATTGAAAAACGACTTTCACGGATATCAATGTCAGGCAGGGGCTCATCAGAGAAAATTCTATGGGACATTCTAAACCGTAAGTATATATTGTTTTCAACTCAAACTTATGTTGTTTCTTTGAAATAGACAGCCCTTGTTATTTCTTAAGCCATCAATAACGTAAACTTCACAAAATAATGACGTTGTTTGCTTCACAGTACATCAATTACATTCCGAGAAATTGCAAAGGGAATTTGATGCTTGAAATAAAGAAAGCGCGCCGGTGTTGCACATCCAGAGATGCAAGTGTGAACCCCATATTGCTCGTCATTGCGATGCGACTGACGTCCGTAATCTTGCTTTCGCTGTTATCACGAGGGCCGAAAGTAATAGTAGAGTTTCCTGCCACAAACACTCATACATATGTAATGGTTTTCCTCTTGTATGTTCTATTTCTCTACTTTCACAACAGTATCGGTCAATGGACGCTGACCTGTTATACAACCCAGTACAACCGCTGGCTTCTGCAGCTGTTTACTGAAAGGGACAGCAGTCGGCGCCATGTGTGCGAACAACAACTCACTGTGAAGGAGACTGATTTGTGTGGAGGCAAAGAGCGCTTGTCTACTGTACACTGTAATTGGTATCAGTGTCGATCTGGTACAAGAGAGTAACATATGAAGCAGCAGCAGTTACTGTTCTAGCGGCCGCTGCAAAAAACTCTCATGCCAGTCTCGTGATATCCAAATAGACTGGCGGGAATCCCTAAAACGAGCATGCTGTGCATCCTTCACAGGCATAAATACTACCGGTATCACGTTTAGCTACATCAAGGGCTTCAAGGCCATGACTTTCAAATCAGTCTGGAATACCGTCCGTGGGTTTTCCCATACGGATAAGACTCTGTGCTTAGGGTACTGTTTGATGAAGCCATGTTTACAAACCATGGGAAGGTCAGCTTACACAGTATGCAATGCTGGTTACCGGAAAAATCATATTTCCTTCGTCAGGTGGAACATCTAAGTCAGTGGCGTGTAAATGTACTGTGTGTTATTGTAGGACAACACGTCACTGTCCCATATTTCATTGGTGGCACCTTCAACAGGGCAACAGTAATGTCGGTTCTGGCGAAGTACTTTATCTGGAGAGATTGAAGACCTACCTCTTCATTTGCGTCAAATACTCGTAATGGGGAATCAGAACGATGAATACCCTGGGCATAAGTCATGTGGCGAGAAATGCACTAAATCAACAATTCCCATATCGACGGTCCTATGGATAGTGCGGGGCAGTCCTGCTCAGAGGTTTCCATCGCGGTCGGCGGACCTAACCTCCACGGACTGTCTTATCCGAGAAAAGATGTGGTATATCAGCAGGTCCCAGCAATATAGTACAACATGAAACCTCATGTTACAGTTGTGTGTGCTGTACTAACACCAGAAATACTCACAGCAGTGAGTCGCTAAGTGTTGCAGTATGCACAGCGGTGTTTCAAGGTAAATGATCATCTATTCGAACATACGTCGCAGCGTTTCTGCTTTGAGAAATGTGATTGCATACCGATGTACATTTTCTCTATTTCTGAGAAGATGTGTGTTTGTTTTGTAGGTACTACAGTATTGTACGTTTAAGTACTCGTTTCGCCATTGCAGAAGCTCAGTTGTAACGCTCTCATTAAAAGTGTTTACTGATATGCCTGTACGTGTCATGTACCGTTATGTCATTAATTTACAATTACTTGCAACTAGCATTTACCCTTCTGTTAGATTCTTGGTTAGCCATTAATTATGTTTTCCTGGGCCGATGATATTCAGTATTTCGTTAAAGTTAGTCCATTCTAGAACTGTAGTAAAGATAAATAAAGAACGAAAGAATATACCTTTTACTTACACTTCATTGTGCGTGATTGGGCATTTGTATTGTTTCCAGTCCACGTAATAGTTGTGTAAATCGCAATCAGTCCAGCGTTTGTTGTATCAATCACATTGCAGTTATGTCAACGAGGGCTTCACGTCTGCATATCGGAGAAATATCGGAGCGTTTATCTTATTTAAAGCATGAACTTCGCTTTGTAATTTCTCAAAATGAAACTGACTTATTACGATGCAACCAACGCCATTCTTTTTGTTATTTTTCATGTTATTGATTGCGTGAAAAATAATGTGGAGTGCCTATTTATAAAAAAAAACAACATAAGTTTGTGTTGAAACTAGCATCAGCTTACATTTTAGAACATCCCATAGTATTTACTTTCATGAGTCCCTCCCTTATGTTCACACTTGTGAAAGTCGTTCTTCAATTATACCGTTGTTCCAGAGATATTTGCGCTGATACTTGTAAATGGGCCACGCTGTGTATATGTATACATTTGGAGTGTTTGTCAGTAACAAAAAGGTCATAGAGAAATACGAGTAAAAGCCGTGGTGTCTTTTAATATAACCAAGAGTTTGGGACAAACGAATCGCTTATGTCCTTCAACACTGCATTAGAAATGAAAACACAGCAAACATCCAACAATAATTTTCGCGCTGATTAAAATGTAGCTAATTCAATGATCTTTTAGAATTCTTTTCTTCTTTTTAAGCAGAAGGCAGTTACAAAACTTCATAAAAACCATTAGTAGGTTTTAGCAATTGAAGCAAAAAGCACACATATTTTACAGCGCTCAAAAGATTTAGGGGAACATGATTTTGGTTGTCTGCCATACTACACCGAACAATAATGGAGGACTGGATACGTTATAAAACTACACCCTTCTCTTTCGCAAATGAAGTACACAACAAAACTTCATTATATTCTCAATAATTGTTTGCCCTCCGTGAGCGTTTATCATCGCCTGACACATACGCACCATGCTCCGTGTAAGTGTACAGAGATCACCCTGCGATATTCTTTCCCACTCTTGAATGGGAGCCCACGAGAGCTCTTGCAGAGTTTACGGTGCAACCGGACGACCGCGAACATGCCTGCCAAGCATGTCTCATGTATGCACGATGGGGCTCTTGTCGGGACCAACTGAGTGCCATTCCATTACTTCAGTATCCAGGTTTCGCAGAACATCTCTTCTGACGCCCGCTACGTAGGCCCTGGCATTAGAAGCATTTCAGGGCCACCACCGTATGCAGCAGTCACTACATGGCCTAACAGGATCCCTTCGACGTACTGCCTGGCGGTGAGGCGACCACGAAAAACGATAAGACCCGTATAGCTATCAACATTGCAGCCCTCCCACAACATCACAAAACCTTGAAATCTGTCGATTTCCTGCACAACATTTGGCAGGTACCTCTCACCACAGGTCTTCGCACACGAATGCGACCGTCACCTTGCGTCAGAGGACATCTGGACTCATCTATGTATCACACCTTTCGCTAGGAACGTAGTTGCAAGTTGTCATCGGAACAGGAGAACTGAAGGCAAGCTGCAAGCTTTTGTGTCTAGCGGGGTAGTCGAACACGACATCTCTGTGGCAACGTCCTTTTCCGTAACCTATTACATTGTAATCGAACACAGCGACTCCAGTAGCACTTCTGAGATCGTCTTCCAGTGTGCTGGCGTTATCTCTCTGACGCCGCAAAGCAAAGATGGCCAGATATCGTCCTTCACGTGCTGTTGTAACGCTTCGACGATTCGACGGCCTATCCAACTCGCCTTATGTACTGATCTATGTCCTTGTGGCATGTCCTCAACCTACGCTTGACACATGGAGAAACATTGTAATCTGCAGCAACACGAACGGCAGTCCATCCTTTTTGGATCAAACAGAACGCCCTTGAAGCTTGTACTGCCTGAAAATGTCACATTGCATATGTGTGGTTGAATATAACGTCCATAAATGACACCTACCATCCGTCTGGGATACCGGTACTCGCTTCTTTCTGAGGGGTCAACTGACACTGTAATGCTTAACACAGCGACCAGGTGGTGAATGATTTTAATTGTTGCCAGCACTGAAACCGAAAATCTCAAATCATGCAATAAGGTCAAAACAGATTTAACATACCGGACACTGACATACGGGTTCCCCTAATTCCTTTGAACAGCGTGTACGCGATCACCACAGAATATGTTGAGCACTGTAAAAAAATTTACAGAGAATAATTTTATAAGTAAATTGAAATAAAAACACTATTGTTATTCTTATTACAGAAGTTTATTCACCCAGATCGCACAAAAATACACAATTATTGCAGGTTTCAGTGAAATTAAATCGGCATCTTCCGATCACTTGTATAGAAAAAACATTTTATACAAGTCTTATGCAATTTAGTTGAAACTGTTGTGCACTGTTCGCACAGATGTTTTCTTATTGTATGACGAGAGACGGTATTATTCTGTGTCACCTATGTCAGTTATGTCCAACTAATGTGAACAGTTGACGAAATGGATTGGCCATGTAAATTTTTATTTATGCCAATGATTTGAAGATAACGATTTAATTTCGCTGAACCTAGTAACCACTGAGTATTTTGGTGAGATCTGGGCGAGTAAACTTCTGTAATAAGAAGAACAAATGTGTTTAAATTCTGAGATCGCCTCCGAAACAGCTGACAGTTTCAGGTAAATATCATAAATTGAAAAAAAAAAAAAGTTGCGTGTACTTTCCTACTGGGGCAAACCTATGAAGACTGAAATTTGTCTTCCTTTGAGAGTTGCTAAAAGAACAGAATAGTTAGAGATAAAGAAGTCGCGGAATTGGAAAGCAGCTCAAATCGTAAGACAGACGGTGGACTATAGAACATGAATTGGCTCCAGTGAAATTCTGTCTTCAGTAACAGGAGATAAGAGAATATCTTCTAGCATCAGGTTACCGTAGACCCTGTAACAACACCATTTCACGCGACTAGCGGAAGGTGGCACTCACATCTTCACTGAAACTTTGTTGCAAAGTAGCGGAACACATACTGCTACTCGCGAGTAAAGCAAGGCTATCTCGAGTAGAGAACAATGACCTCTACAGCGGATAAAAAGAGATGCAGGAACTGTAAGTGCGATGGAAAAGTGAATGTCCCTAAAATTAGTGTAGGAAATGGTTGTTTAATCGTCGTAAGCGGTAGTAGTTACAGCAATCAAGGTAGGTTAACAGTTATACATGATTACCGTTTCAACTCCTTCTTTCACGACTGGTCAGTTCATCGAACCAGGTAACTAAGGAGTGTAATGTAAATGTCTGTGCCTCTGAAACATGTTCTGTGATTATGTATCATTTAAGTGAAAATAGTAGAATACGTCTGCTGAGTCGCATACTGTAGCAATTGATGCAAGAAAAGTTGTAGAGAGAAATCCAAATGTTGTCTAACGAAGCTACTCGCCATCAAAACACAGTAAACAGGTTTCTATGAATTGACTTAAGGCGGCTTGGATTCGTTCTCTGGTGACGACTGAAGATTGTGTTTTATGGAAAAATAGTGGAGTCATGTAACCGCCACAATCTATGTATTTGCGGTGTGATATACAGCCTATGTCTTCGAGCCCGTACGTTATTCTATGGGAGATGCGTTGTAAGATGTGTAGAAATGTTGGAGTCAGGCGATTTGAGCACTTTCAGAAATATTGTTGCTCCACTTTCAGCATCAACTTGAATAACACACCTTACGTTTTATAAGATATTATATGTACCGCTGCTGTAACATATCATTTACATATCTTATACTTCTGGTTTGTATTTATAATTCCTTTCCCTTAAATTAAAGAACCTTTTTTAAATTTTTCAAGTCTTTATGGTCACTTTCGTGTCTCTAACGCACGAATGACGTATTAGTACGCACTGATGCCCAAATTCCAAAATTTTCGGTACTACGTTGCATCGCTGGTTACCGAATCCATCACACTTTTAAAGTTTTTCCGTGTCATTCTTGAACAGCCCGTATGATACGCTGAAAAGGACGGTTATCCGTTTACTTTCGCAGCCCAAATACGTTTTTTCTTACATCAGAGCTGGGATTTCCGAATTAACTTGGCAGCCCATTTTGTTTCACGTCATAGCAGGTAAATGTAAATGCCGTGTGGCCAGAGCCTCCCGTCGGGTAGACCGTTCGCCTGGTGCAAGTCTTTCGAGTTGACTCCAGTTCGGCTACTTGCTTGTCGATGGGGATGAAATGATGATGATAGGGACAACACAACACCCAGTTCCTGAGCGGAGAAAATCTCCGACCCTGCCGGTAATCGAAAGCGGGCCGTTAGGTATGACATTCCGTCGCGCTGACCACTCAGCTACCAGGGGCGAACATAGCAGGAGATAATATGCGGGACAACGGTGGTTTAAGCGTAGTGATCGATAACGGGGAGAACCATCGCATGAACAGTTGGTATACAAAACAAATTGATGTGAACCGAAAACAGAACAAACAGTACTCCTAGAACGACTGCGTTACTTTCAAAAGCGGAACGAATCGAATAACAGGAAAATAAGTGAATGAAAAAGAGGGGAGAAACAATGACAATAGCCGGCCGAAGTGGCCGTGCGGTTAAAGGCGCTGCAGTCTGGAACCGCAAGACCGCTACGGTCGCAGGTTCGAATCCTGCCTCGGGCATGGATGTTTGTGATGTCCTTAGGTTAGTTAGGTTTAACTAGTTCTAAGTTCTAGGGGACTAATGACCTCAGCAGTTGAGTCCCATAGTGCTCAGAGCCATTTGAACCAATGACAATATTGCGAGGAATAGAGCACCTGCGATAATGGGGTTGCCGAGAAAAGTAAACAAAAGGGTTGTTGAACAGATATTTTGCAGCGCTGTATATGTACAAATGTGCAGTTATATGGATTTCCCATTAGGGCTTAGTGTTACCATAAACATTTGCGGTTTCCGATTCAAACATGGTAAGTTCTGAGTTATTTTCGCATATAATTCGGAAATTAATGACTGAAAATCTAAACGTATTGAATTACTCTGAAATAATTCCCAGTTACGAGAATGAATAAAACTGAAACATTATCCAAGAAATATAACTGCAAGAAACTACGTGTAGATTACAGCAAAAATCATGTTGTTATTTACATCGAGGTTTTAGGTTCCAAATGCAAGAGTATAATGTTCAGATAATCTCTGAAACAACTGTGCTTATAAGAACGCAAAAACTAGGCCCCATTCGTTTCAGTCATTACATCTGCAAACAGTAATATTATAGAGAGATCTTAATAAAAGGATGAAAATGGGAGAAAGAAGAAAATAATGAAAATAAAACTTACGTGCAGGATAGAAAACTACACGACTTCATAAAAAAAATTCAGGAGACTAAAGAATGAATGTGAAGTTTCTTGTGACTACTTCCTCTACAAGAGAACAATAAAGTGCTTTTGACTGACGGGTAATTCTACACTGCTGGGGAACATTTTGTTTAACTTCAAACAGATTTCTGTGCTGTACACCATTCGTGATCCTCTTGCGAAGTACATTCAGTATCTCACGAATAACCTATTGAAATCTGAAACGTTGTGAAGGGGGTAAAACGCCAGAGCAACAAAGCCTTATTTCACTGGTAATATGTTTTGGAAGGAGAATTTTCCAGGAAGATGTATTAGAAATTCGGTATCTTAATTAAGGCTTTCTGATCATGTATTAAATAACCACACCCAAGAAAACTGGCCAGACTAACAAACTAGCATTTGTGCAGGACAAGAGAATATTTATTATAGTTTAGCTTTAGTCATACTTCGCCGCATTTGGTGGTTGCACAGCGTTGAAACTGAAAAATAATGAGACAGAAATGTAAGTACTTACGACATTATAGCTTGATGGTGCTGAATATTCTTCGCTAACATTCTGTACAGTTGCACGTTGGGTTCGGTGGTATATTGTGTGGTCGTGGCTGCGTTCTCGTCGTACGGTTCACCTTTCTCTGCTAGTGATTTTTTCCTCTTATATATGACTTCCCGCGCACCTGATATCTTGACTCCTTCCGCCGACTTCTTTATAACTCCATTTTCTTTATGCAGTCGCATGTTTGCGATGTTATCATTCAGTATAGCTATATCGGCTGTTATATTGATCATTAAGCAGGCGAAAAAAAGATCAACTAAGACTGTCGCTTGGACAACGCCAACAAGGAGTAAGATCTGTATCACGTACGTTATTTCGTAGTTTGGATGTGTCTGCGAGTCAATAGGCATCCACATGACTAACGGAGTTTTCCGAATGACAATTGTGGTGTTTTCAGGTGTCGTAACCAGTGTCTTGGTCAGTGCGGGCTCCATAAACCACATGGGTATGGCGAGCAGCGGGAAAACCTGCAACATACAGTTCCATGTTGAAGATGAGCTCCAAAGAGCAGTACTCAGTTATTACTCTTCTTGTACTCTTTTGGAGGTATTTCCAAAATGAACACTTTTATCTTTTGTGAGGTAATAAGTGTACCATCAGCTCTCAGCGCTCCAAAAGCACTGTGAGACAACGACATTCATTTTAAGAAAATAATTCAGTATATTGTTGATCTGTAACATTACAGAACTAAGGAGAATTTTCTGTAGACTCATCCGCGACAGGGCAATAGAATGGTACTGACAAGGTAACGTTTAGCATGGACAAAAAAGTACAGTTAGATGCCATTCCGCAAGAAGTTTTGGACCATAAATCTGATAGCTGTACAGCATTAAACGCACCGATTGTGTGTCACTCACTAGCCACCCTCAGACGCCTGACGGTCGAGTGCCAAGTTCTGTTTGGCCTGGTTACAACCACAGCCCTCCTGTTCTTGGGATGTTGTAGGCAGGTCATACCTGCCCAACGTGTTTTGATATTTTGTTCTGGAACACCTATTTTCTACTCGAAAAAGGAGCAAGTAATCTCAAGCCAGGCTAATATCCATTATATACACAGCATAAATTACGACCAATCCATTGATGTGAATATTGATCGTTTAAAAATGTCCTTACGATTCGTGAGTAATGTGGCGATGCACCACTCAATTGCATCCACATTCCTTTCTGGTCTCTAAGTCAACAAGTAAGCCAGGCAAATTATGTCTCAACGTTTGAAGAAAACTATGTTGATTTGCGTAACTGTTGAAAACAAGGACCGTTCAGCCAGCCATTGACAATTCCGAAACAAACGTTAAGGATGCAAGGATGCTAGTTGTCAACAGCTCTATCCAGTGTTGATGGGTATCTAATCAGTAATGACAGTTGTGCCTCACCAGCATTTGTACACTACTGGCCATTAAAATTGCTACACCAAGAAGAAATGCAGATGATAAGCGGGTATTCATAGGACAAATATATTATACTAGAACTGACTTGTGATTACATTTTCACGCAGTTTGAGTGCAGAGATCCTGAGAAATCAGTACCCAGAATTACCACCTATGGCCGTAATAACGGCCTTGATACGCCTGGGCATTGAGACATACAGAGCCTGGATGGCGTGTACATGTACAGCTGCCCATGCAGCTTTAGCGCGATACCACAGTTCATCAAGAGTAGTGACTGGCGTATTGTGACGAGCCAGTTGCTCAGCCACCATTGACCAGACGTTTTCAATTGGTGAGAGATCTGGAGAAATTGCTGGCGAGGGCAGCAGTCGAACATTTTCTGTATCCAGAAAAGCCCGTTCAGGACCTGCAACATGCGGTCGTGCGTTATCCTACTGAAATGTAGGGTATCGCACTTATCGAGTGAAGGGCAGAGCCACGGGCCGTAACACATCTGAAATGTAACCCCCATTGTTCAAAGTGCCGTCAATGCTAACAAAAGGTGACCGAGACGTGTAACCAATGATACCCCATACCATCACGCCGGGTGATACGTCAATATGGCGATGACGAATACACGCTTCCAATATGCGTTCACCGCGATGCCGCAAAACACGGATAGTATCATCATGATGCTGTAAACGGAACCTGGATTAATTCGAGAAAATTACGTTTTGCCATTCGTGCACCCAGGTTCGTCGTTGAGTACACCATCGCAGTCGCTCCTGTCTGTGATGCAGCGTCAAGGGTAACAGCAGCAACGGTCTACGAGCTGATAGTCCATGCTGCTACACTTCTCAACATCCCTAGGTCCACTGTTTCAAATGTGTTAGTGAAGTGGAAATGTGAAGGGACACGTACAGCAAAACAGCGTACAGGCCGACCTCGACTGTTGACTGACAGAGACCGCCGAGAGTTGAAGAGGGTCGTAATGTGTAATAGGCAGACATCTATACAGACCATCACTCAGGAATTCCAAACTCCATCTGGATCCACTGCAAGTGCTGTGACAGCCGGTACGTGAGAAAATTTGGATTTCATGGTCGATCGGATGCTCGTAAGCCACACATCACGCCGGTAAATGTCAAACGACGCCTCGCTTCGCGTAAGCAGCGAAGTCATTGGAGGATTGAACAGTGGAAAAACGTTCTGTGGAGTGACGAATCGCGGTACACAATGTGTCGTTCCGATGGCAGGGTGTGGGTATGGCGAACACCTGGTGAACGTCATTTGCCAGTGTGTGATGTGCCATCAGTAAAATTCGGAGGCGGAGGTGTTATGGTGTAGTCGTGGTTTTCATGGTGGGGGCTTAAATCCCTTGTTGTTTTGCGTGGCCCTATCACAGCACAGGCTTACATTGATGTTTTAAGCTTTCTTGCTTCCCACTACTGAAGAGCAATTCGGGGATGGCGACTACAACTTTCAACACGATCGAGCACCTGTTTACAATGCATCGCCTGTGGCAGAGTTGTTACGTGACAACAACGTCACTGTAATAGACTGGCCTGCGCAGAGTCCTCGCCTGAATCCTGTAGAACACCTCTGTGATGTTTTGGAACGCCGACTTCGTTCCAGGCCTCACCGACCGACATCGTTACCTCTCCACACTGCTGCACTCCGTGAAGAATAGGCAGCCATTCGCCAAGCAACCTTCCAGCACCTGATTAACGTATGCCTTCGAGAGTGGAAGCTCTCGTTAAGGCTAAGGATGGACCAACACCATATTGTATTAAAGCATTACCGATGGAGGGCGCCACGCACTTGTAAGTAATTTTCAACCAGGTGTCCGGATACTTTTGATGACATGGTGTACATAACCGTTTCCTTCTCGAACTGAGCGTCATCTACAAGAACTTCTTTCCTTTGTTCAGAAAACATCACTTCATACGTAAATTGTGCTGCTCTTTTCAACTATTAAATCAGTTACTAGGATTCCCATCTAAGAAAATCACACTAAGCTCCAAATCACTTTGAAAATCACGGTCATGGTCACGACATTGGCAGTAATGCGAGGTCATCTATGTCATCTACAACTTTTATCTCATCTCTATCTGGAGCTATTCCGCTTTGTGATTGAAATGGACCACCCTATACACTCATATAAAAAAAAATGTTTTGGACCACTCGGTTCTGAGAGTTCCGGAACCTGTACAGAAAATTGGTATAGACATCAACACAAACATAATTTCCGCTCTTTTTATTGCTCATTAAAACCACACATTGCATGTTGTACCACCATACAGCGAGACCGTCAGAGGTGGTGGTCCAGACTGCTGTATACACCGGTAGCACTAATACCCAGTATCACGTCCTCTTGCACTGATGCATGCCTGTATTCGTCGTGGCATACTATCCACAAGTTCATCAAGACACTGTTGGTCCAGATTGCCCCACGCCTCAATGGCGATTCTGCGTAGACCCCTCAGAGTGGTTGGTGGGTCACGTCATCCTTAAAAAGCCCTTTTTAATGTATCCCAGGAGTGTTGGATAGGGTTCATGTCTGGAGAACATGCTGGCCACTCTAGCCGAGCAGTGTCGTTATCCTGAAGGAAGTCATTCACAAGATTTGCACGATGGGGGTGCGAATTGTCGTCCATGAAGACGAATGCCTCGCCAATATGCTGCCGATGTGGTTGCATTATCGGTCGGAGGATGGCATTCACGTATTGTACAGCCGTTATGGCGCCTTCCATTACCACCAATAGCGTACGTCGGCCCCACATAATGCCACCCCAAAACACCAAGGAACCTCCACCTTGCTGCACTCGCTGGGCAGTGTGACTAAGGCGTTCAGCCTGAATGGGTTGCCTCCAAACACGTCTGTGACAATTGTCTGGTTGAAGGCATATGCGACACCCATCCGTGAAGAGAACGTGATCCCAATCCTAAGCGGTCCATTCGGCATGTTGTTGGGTCCATTTCCACCACACTGCATGGTGTCGTGGTTGCAAAGATGGGCCTGCCGTTGGTGGCCGAGCGGTTCTAGGCGCTTCAGTCTGGAATCGCGCGGCCGCTACGGTCGCAGGTTCGAATCCTGCCTTGGGCATGGATGTGTGTGATGTCCTTAGGTTAGTTAGGTTTAAATAGTTCTAAGTTCTAGGGGACTATTGACCTGAGATGTTATGTCCCATAGTGCTCAGAGCCATTTTTTTTTTTTTTTTTTTTTTTTTTTTTTTTTTGCAAATATAGACCTCGTCATGGACGTCGGGAGTGAAGCTGCGCATCATGCATCGTATTGCGCACACTTTGAGTCGAAGCACGAAGTCCTGTGGTTGCACGAAAAACGTTATTCAACATGGTGGCGTAGGTGTCAGGGTACATACGAGCCGTATTCCGTAGGTTGCTGTCATCCACTGCAGTAGTAGCCCTTGGGCTGTCTGAACGAGGCAAGTCATCAACAGTTCCTGTCTCTCTTTATCTCCTCCATGTCCGAACAACATCGCTTTGGTTCACTGGTTCACTCCGAGACGCGTGGACACTTCACTTGTTTTGAGCCCTTCCCAGCACAAAGTAACAATACGGACGAGATCGAACCGCGGTATTGACAGTCTAGACATGGTTGAACTACAGACATCAAGAGCCGTTGACCTACTTCCTGATGGAATGACTGAAGCTGATCAGCTGTCGGACCCCCTCCGTGTAATAGGCGCTTCTCATGCACGGTTGTTTACATCTTTGAGGGGTTTAGTGACATCTCTGATCAGTCAAAGGGACTGTGTCTGTGATACAGTATCCACAGTCAAAGTCTGTCTTCAAGAGTTGTTGGAAATGGGGTGATGGAAAACTTTTTTGATGTGTGCAAACAAGATTATTCACCTGCCCCTAGCGCTGAGTTTTATGCAACCCACAATGCCTTCAAATACCGCATGTAAGATTGTCATTATTCCCTCGTTTGCTACTCCCAAACTATTAGTCCTTCTTACTGCTTGTGGCCACCATTCTACTTCCTATCTGGACAACATATCAGTGACACAAATTTCTTGCATGATCTCTGTGAACTAATACCATCTATGTTTTACTAGCTGAGAACCAAAGGTTGGAGAGTGCAAACTCACATTGTTAAAAATTTCTGCAAAGACAAGAGAGCTGTTAGTGCTTTCTCTTTTACCTATCTCATTACAACTATTATATTGCAAATGTAGTAGATCGTACCACCCATGCAACGCACACAATAAGTGCGCGCCTGCGGTAGGATTTGCGTAAGACTGCGCTGTTTTCAGTGAACTGCTTCCTCATGTTCAACACGTCCACCACCAGCTGCTGCACTCGGCTCTGCCGTACTAGAACCGACATCATCTGCAATGCAAACAAGGCAACAGGTAAAACGCGTAAATAGAGAACATCTTAAATACAAGAAAGTTATGAGACACTTCATACTTGTATAATCACTGGAAAAAAATTGCAGGATGTATAATCTTACGAAAAATAGTATTCTTGCCGCTGCGTTAGAGAAGCTACAATAAAAAGTATCATAAACAGACAGTGCACAGAGACGTGCAAGAAGTATCATAATCAACTTCAACTGTACGTGAAGATTCACGTCTAATATTCCTTAGTTTTACAGTTACAGCTGAGGCAAGTCATGGACACTGACGCATAACGCCTAAAATATTTATAGTAGCAATTTTATGTAACTGGCTTGAATTGTAACCGCTTGGTGCTGTTGTAAATAATTACTTCAACTATCGGTTTCGTAGCCAGGTTGAGACCTGTTAAATTAGATAAAGCGCTCGATACAGTGGTGGTCAAATTACAGTAACAATGAATAGTGAGAAAGAGCAACTTACTTACATGTTAAATCATAACATTAAAGTTGCAACACGGCCGTGACAGAACATTCCTTGTCTATGAATAAACGGTGCACTTTGCGAATCGTCTGGTAAGCAGAAAGTATGGATTCACGGTTTCTCCAGCGTGCCGAAAAATTATTTTAAAAGTTATAAGAATAGTCAAGAAATATCCTTCCAACCTCTTGCCATTAAAGACCAATAATGGGCTGAAACACTCAGCTATAAGTTAAAAACATTTACTCCATCTGTTTGCCTAAAAATTAATGAACAACCTCACTAAAGATTTTTATTAAAAAAAAAAAAACAATGTTACCTACGATGTTCTCATGACGTAGTTTCAGTAGGCCATTTAGGGTCTGCTCCGGACTCTGCTTAATGAACTTCATAATTTCCACACCTACAAGGACATTAAGTGCATTCGCCTGATTTTCTCGATGTAAAATGCAAAAGTTTGAGACTGGGTCAGTAGCTGTACACCCTTGGTGCCAAAAAATGATACTTAGTGCCGTTCTAGAACCTGAATCGTTAAGATGGTCATTAAATCTATTGTTAAAACTCTTGTTGGTTTGTCCTGTGTAACATATATGGCAGGAACTAAACACAGTTCCGTACATGATTGTTGAGTTAAATCTAGTAATCTTTGTAACTGATTTGTGACGTCCTGTGCTACGTCACATAAAGTATTTCTCTCACTTTGATCTGGGACTATACAGGATTTCAGAGACCGGAATGGACCAAACAGTGACTTGAAAATTCGTCTGACTGTGAGGTAAAGTTAATTTCAATGTAACACATGCCTTGATATTTGGCCCTGAATTAGTCTTGGGACTTGTAAAGGATTCACAGAATACATCAGTAATTAATTCGACATTAACATCCTGTTGCCAGAAATGTGTAGCAGCAGAAATCACTTCATTACTACAAAAGTGAAATGCAATCTTTTTTTTTTTTTTTGACACATCAATCTGCAGTCTGCTTCGCAGCAGCTTTACAGTAATTTTCTCCTATGCCAATCATTTCATCTCAGATTAACACTTGGAACCATTTCTCTCAGTCACTTACTCCAGTCACTGTCTTCCTATACAATACTCTCAATTACTTACACCAATTGCTGTCTTCCCATGCAATTTCTAACCTCTGTGGCTCGCATAGAATTTATTCCCTGATGCTTAACTTATGCCCCATCATTTTGTCCCTTTGTCTGCATAATTCTTATGACATTTTTCCTCATTGATTAGGTTTTACACATGTCATACTATATCATCCCACTTAATTTCCAGTACCTCTCTATAAAACAAAATAACGTGCATCAGTTTTCCTTTTTTCACTTTTCGCACATTTCATGATTAACTGGCATGAAATGCAGAGTTCAGGATGGACAATTCTATAAATTTGATACTGAAATTAAGTCCTAGATTTTATACTAAACAACTTTTGGAAAGAGAAAAGCTTTCATTCCCAATATCACACTGTTTCCTATGTCCGCCTTACTTTGGTTGTGTTTTGGTTGGCAGGAGAGCCAACACCGTGTTACTAGAGGAGGCCGAAAGGCACGCGTTTTAGCTCATACAGGCTGGCGTGAGGTCTGGAACAGGACAAGGAAATTAGAATTTAGAAAAAAGGACGTAACTGGTGGAATATTTAACTTTAATCCATTAATGATGAACGTCAGTCTGGACGGTACATTATTACAGCATCAGTAGTAACTGGTACTGGCGCCTTGCTAGGTCGTAGCAAATGACGTAGCTGAAGGCTATGCTTAACTATCGTCTTGGCAAATGAGAGCGTATTTGGTCAGTGAACCATCGCTAGCAAATTCGGTTGTACAACTGGGGCGAGTGCTAGGAAGTCTCTCTAGACCAGCCGTGTGGCGGCGCTCGGTCTGCAATCACCGATAGTGGCGACACGCGGGTCCGACGTATACTAACGGCCCGCGGCCGATTTAAAGGCTACCACCTAGCAAGTGTGGTGTCTGGCGGTGACACCACAGGATGTCATGTGTTACTTTTGTTTCCAAAATAGTAGAATTCCTTGCTTTGCCTACTATATAGTGGCTAACCTCATTTCAGCTGTTAACACTCCTTTGGATTTGATGCACAAAAACAGGCAATAAAAAATAAAATGTACTGCTCATTCCTAGTAGACATCGTTGTGGTTTCTGGCTCAGTTTCTAAGAATATTAGAAAATACTGAATTGTAAGTAAATATCGACAAAAATCATGGAATTATGATAAAAAAGTTTATCCAAGTTTTTTGAAGATTATCTACAAATCACAGTGAAATTGTTCTCACACAGATATGAGTAAAATCGCCCTCTATTTCACCTATTTTCATCACTTTTCGATCATTTTTCTCTACTTCTTTCATGATTTTTCGAATATTTTATATTTCCACTTTTTTCCAAATCATCTTTTAATAGCTAATGTTTCATTTACTATTTCTCAAATTTTTTACTGCTTTACACACTGTTTACTTAAAATTTCGCTATTTTTTTTCCTTGGAAACTCCGAACTCTATATAAAATGGATTTTAAACAAAAACTCCAAAAAATGATTTAACCATAAAAATTTTTAAATTCCGATATCAATATCATAAAATTCATTATAATCATTTGTTTTTTGTTCCTTCATTTCTCATTTTAATGATTCTATCTCCAAACAATTAAACATCTAACCAAACTATTAAATTTGACAAAATAATTTTAAACTCATTATTGATCCTCATAGAAATATTTTCTACTTATTTTGTATTTAGGTAATCACATCCTATGATTTTATATAAAATTCTTTTTACAGCTCATTGATTTTCCTAAACGATTTAAAACATACTGGGACACAAATGTACGATAAATTTTCTACCTCATTGTTCACCTCAATTGGATAATAGAAGCGAATAAACAAAATTAACTGCATTTCAAGCAATTTTAAACAATTTCCACTGTTTTTGGAATATTTCCTTAACGTTTTGAAACAATTCTGTATTTTAATCAAACATTTACGTTTCATTAACCAAATATTAGACAGCAATAATCGACAACAAATATTGAAAAAGTGTGAAACCAGATGCAGATTAAGGAAAATAAAGTAAATGGCTCGAAAAGAATTAAAAATAATCATAGTCAATGAAAAAGAAGGTAAACAACTAAAAATGGTGATAAAAGAATATATAATGAAGTCAGCTCACTCTAAATCGCCAAATTGCACAGATGACTAAAACTGACATTAAAGTGAGCTACAAACATACAACAGAAATTGGATAGCAAAAGAAATCTACAACAAACAATGGAGAGTAAAAAAATGACCATCAAACGGACAACAAATGCAAACAAAAATAAACAAATGCAAGTGAATAAAAAATTCAGGTAAATGAATACAACATTGAGGTTTATGTAAGTAACTGAATAAACAATTTATGTAGAAAAATATTGAGCATCAAAACTTGTGGCAAATGAAGGTAATTGAATGAAAAATATAGATAAATAAATAAAAAGTGGAGATAATAAAAAAAAGGTAAATGAATAAAGAATTAAAGCTGATGAATGAAATATGAGGTAAAAGCTACAAAAAGTTAAGGTACATGAAGACAAAAAGTTGTTATATGAGAATAAAAAGTTGATCATGAGAAACTGTGGTAAATGGGGCTGGATGTATGAAAAATTGAATTAAATAAATAAATAATTGAGGTAAATGAATAAAAATTGAAGGTAAATCAATAACAAATAAAGGTAAAAGAATGAGACAAATGGGGCAAATGGAAGACAAATGAAGCTAAATGGACAAAACACTGAGGTAAGTGAAATAAATATTAGTGAAATGAAGTAACAGATTGAGGTTAATAAATAAAAAATTGATGGTTATGAACACATGGTAAATAATTTAAAAATTATGATGGACAATAGTAAATCATGGTAAATAAATGAAAAATTAAGGTAAGTGATGGTCAGTGAAAGAAAATGGTAAATGTGGAAACTTTAGTTTAGTGAAGATAAATTAACAAGAAGTATTGTCCCTATAGCAACAAAAGTTAAGCACAAAAAACTGATGTAATTGAGCGGAAATGAAGGAATAATACACTACAATCCCAAGAGTAACTAAAAAACACAATACACCCAGCAACCATCGGCACTATATGATCACATACTGCCAACTAACGGGTGTCCAGGAAATAAGGAAGAATTTGAATTTTGCGCCGTTTTGTCGTATGATGGTTGACAGCCATGGTTTTTTCATGTTTATAATCTGCGACCCTTCTCATTAGTAGCCTGATAGCTTTTGTGTGGTGAGAATTATTTTCGTCATACAGCAGATGATAGCTGAACAATGTATGTAAGTCATAAAAAGTTTTTACAAAAACAGTGAAAGTCCCACGGTAGCCGTTCGTGAATTACGTGTGACACTCGGACGTAGTGCTGGTACAGCCGACTCATCTGTTCGGAAGTTGATAAGGAAGTTTGAGACCATGGGTTGTGTTTCAAACGTTAAGAAAACAGAACAACCGCATTCTATTCGAACACAAGAAAACATTCCTCTCGCGCGTGACAATTCACTGCATGAAATCCTTTCAAAAGATCTGAAGAAAATGCGTACAAGATTCAGCTAACCCAAAAGTTGAAGCCTGCAGATCATGGAAATATACGTCGATTTACGTACGTACAAGCGGAGAACGAGAACTTCACAGAGAGAATAATTTCCTCAGATGAGTCGCACTCCCACTTCAGTGGGGACGTCAGTAAGCAGAAATGCAGAATTTGGGATAACTAAAATCCGACACTGAAAGATGAAATTCATCCTCAACTCACTACTGTGTGGACTGGGTTCTGGGCAGGAGAAGTGATCGGCCTGGATTTTTTTTTTTTTTTTTGAAAATGTTGCGGGAGCTGCCGTCACCAAGAACGGCGACCGTTATCGAATCGTACTTTCTGACTCGTATTCCCTCTTATCGAAGAAAATCAGGATTTTTGGTTTCAACAAGGTGGTGCGACATGTCACACGTCCCGTATAACGACTACTCTCCTGAATGAAAAGTATTCGTGAAATCAGAAGTATATGTGAACAAACAATCAACAACACCTCAATTGAAGAGTGAAATTAAAACTTTTACTAACGACGTCCCAAAAGATGTTTGTGAACGGGTCATCCACAACTTAAATGAACGCATTACTCTTCGCTGCGCGGCATTGCGTGGTCTTAAAGAGGACATAATTTTTCATAGGTAAATAGGCGAAATTACGTAATGTTTGTAAAAAAAATTCATTTTCAATAATTTTTTTATGTTCTGTAGTACTTTAATATTTGTCCCTACTTCCCGGACACACTCTATGAAGAATGTTTCCCGTTTGCTTAGGCTAGGGAAGAATATGGACGGTTCTTTCAGGTCAGCCCACACTTGTTTGTATATACTTGGTTCAGATGCGTAGCAGTTTCCCATCTCGATCTCCATTAAACATGTGAGTACCTAGCCATCAGGTTAGCTAGTTGCATTATTACTCTTCACTGTAACATAATACCTCATCTCCACCTTGCTGGACCTTTCATAAAGTAATTCCTGTGATGAGTAGTTGAAGTAGAACAATCTGATGTATCTAGAGTACTTGCATATAAAGAGTGTGTGTGTACGCGCTTCTTTTAATTGTTTCATTTAATGTCTGATTTCATAATACATTACTTAGCCTTGTTCTTAAATGAGAAAGATACTCTATTACTCTGTTATGTAATGGCAGCAGGGAAGGTTTACCTTTTCCCTTGCACAGAGAGGTCACTGTCAGCAAAGTAACAGCATATGGACCTTTCCTGCAAGTAGTAAAAGAAATACGTGTTGTAAGGAATAAATTATTCAATCACTCTTGTTGCCTGTGAATAAATTTCACCAGTCACCATCACACATCACCTAATCAATCTTAACTAAAATAACTGCTCCATTGGCTTTTTTTTTTACAAGAGCTGCAAATTATTGACTAATTTAATCTAGTACATCTCAATAATCATAAACAACTTATCATGATCTACATTTCTGATTTCCCTATTTGAAGAAAAATTTGTTTTTGTCTTTCATATGTCTTGATTCTGTATCTTATTATTGCACGATTCCATGAAATTCTAAACCAGTTTAGAGGCACTCTATCCTGTAAACTTTATTTATGGTTTCAAGAAAAAAATCGTTACTAAACAGTTCCATTTGCACTTGTCAGCTCCATTTCCTTTTTTACTGTATTTGGGAGGAGGCTAATGAGAATAATCTACTCTTTTCAACTATGGTGTGAACTTTTTCATCTCTGGTATGGTGTCGACAGTTTCCCATTAGAGAGCTATTGCTTCTTGCCCTACCGTTACATTAAAATGTTCTATTAACAACTTTTAGTAGGATTACCTAGCCGTCATAAATTTCTGAAACTACTCTTGGAAATCTTCTGATAAACTTTCAAACACCAGAAAAATTGTTGGACAGACAATTTGGTCAGAAATCTCCGCCAAACGTATTTCCACCGATTCCTTAACAATTGAATCTCAGAAGAGTCTCGTAGGAGAATATTTTTGTGGCAGAACAAGGAATGTCCTGTGGAGACACAATGCTTGGATATGGCTAACTTACTGGACTGCGAAAGGCGAGTGTGACGATCGTGTTCAACGTTGTGTGGGTGTTGTCTGACAAGTGTAGGCTTCGCCATACTCGCAACATCTTCTGTTAATTCAAGCCCTCCACAATCGTAGGTCATCGTTTGCCGAACCGAGAAAGGCACAAGCGTTTCTGGGTGGGCTGAAATTGCCTTGACATTATATGTTTCATGAAGACTGTGCATTACGAAGGCGCAATATTACAGTCATACGGACCAATGCCCTGAACTGCAACCGCTACTTCTCCTCTTGATCTTGTGGGACGTCAGGTTTATTCCTCGTTCTGATATGGAGAATATCCATTATCTTTGAACACAGACTTTAGGTGATCCAGCTCTTTCGCAAGGCTGTGCCCGTCAGACAATTTCCCACTATTCTTACTGCTGCAAAATAAATTCAAATGGATAAAATAAATGCCCATGTGTCAAAAAAATGTATCCCTAGTAAAATAAGAAAATTACACGAACAAAAGCCTTTCACAACAATTTCCATGGCGCCTGTAGTTCCTATATAATTAATCACATTCAATAAACACTCTCAACATACACACAGTATCCTATCTATCCTTTTGCGCGATATTAGTATGTAGGGCATTTTGCTCGCATCCCATACATTAGTTTCTGTATCCTTTCTCCATCTTTGGCCTCCTGTCTTCTTCCCAGACAGCAATGCTGGCACCTGCAGTAAGACGTGTGGAACGCATTTGAAAGATCTAATCTCCACCACTTGGACAATGGTTCTCCACGTTTGCGGTAGAGTCAATTCCACAACTTGTGTATCCTGTAATATCATAATCACCATCGTCATTATCTCCTTTCAAAGATTAGGCGTTATAGCCACTTCTCATAAGGTATACCTAGTTCTCTCTTTCCAGTTGGCTGATAATTCCTAGTTGGTTGATAGTTCGTTATTTTTTGCAACCTATTTTCTATCATATTATCAAAATGACACATCTAGTTCATTCTATTCTCTTCCATCTTATCGTTAACTGAAAGGGTTTTTAAATCTGATCCTTTCGTTTCATTCCTTTTTTATTCTTCTTATTACAGACCCTGACATATCTCCTGGAATTCAATGGTGATGCATGTGTATGTGACTTTTCTTTTTCTTACTGTTGTCCTTGATTCACAACTGTATACAAGAGTAGGTAGAAAGAAAACTTTTTGGAATTTCACTTGTGTTTGCTTTCTTGTTTTTCTTCCCAAAGTTCTCCCTATAGTCCGGCAGATAGCTTGAATTTGATTAACCTTCTTCTAAATGTCATTGTCGTAGTTACAACTAATAATACGTCCTAGATAACTGAAGTGAGATACATGTCCTAATGCGATATTTTTTTATTGTATTCGATCTGACAGTATTTTTCCCTTTGAAAATCATTATCCCTGTCGTGTTTGCACACATAGATAAATAGTAGTATACTACATTTTTACTCTATCTTACACTGCTCTTTGTAAATTATCTTCTGATTCCTGTATAATTATCTGGTCTTCAGCCTGTAATAGGTTATTTTTCTTTATGCTTGACCTATTTTAATTCGTAACTGTATTTTGACTTTCTGATTCGTAACCAGGTCATGAAAATACAAAAAAAAAAGATTGATATCACAAGATAACTTTATTCGCCTGACCCTTCTGTGTATACAGGCTAGTGACCATCACCCACTGGCCATGTCAGTACGTTGGCAATTTACCAATACACCATTTTTATTCAGGCACAAGTACCATAATGTCCTCCTTCTGCACTCACTTCCACACATCCTTCAATGTTATAGCAAAGTTCTATATGGGTTCCTCATTTTTTCCTAACTTTTGGGTTAATAACTCAATATTTTTAAGGTATTTTCCTTCTTTATACTACCACATATAATTAGAGATTGCTGCTGTCATGCACTTTTGAATTATACGCAGCCACATCATATGGTAAGTGAATATCCCAGTCGTTATGGGGGCTATCGACAATTATGTGGTGAACATGCTGAGCTTTCCCATTAGCCTCTGCGTGCAGTGGATTAGTTCTTATTTCTCCACTATGTAACAGATGGCACAGTTGTTTCATTGCTTCTGACGTGAAGCTGGTGCCTTGCTCTGTGATTATCATCTCAGGGATACCAAACTTCAACAACCAGTCATTACCCATCGCAAGCACTACCGTACTCATTAGTAGAAGATGATTGACAGTAATTGCAATCCATCACAAAAGAACAAGAAGAAGAGAAAAATTCTCAGATTACCACAGACATATGGATATTTTTCTCTCCAAATACTGAACGTCTACATCGTAGATACTATAGCGGAAATAAAAGAAACATTTAGGAGCTGGATTAAAATTTGATGTGAAAGGAATTTAATTATAAGATTCAATGATGTCATTGCTATCCTCAGTGAAAATGTGGAGGAATTAAAGAGGCTTCTGAATAAACTGTACGGTACAATGAGTATGGAGTTTGACCTGAGAGTAAACGAAAGATAGATGAAAGTAATAAGTTATGAGGAGTATTAGAAATGAAATTATTGATGAAATGAATAGCAGAACTGAGGTTCACCTTGTAGTAGACAATCTGATGAGATTATACTACCTTTGAACCGTAATAACAAGAGGTGGACGAAACTAGGAGCATTTAAGTAGTAGACTATCATAGGCAAAGGGGGCATTCATCACTAATACACACCTGCTAATATCGAAGATAGTGCTTAAGTTGAAAAATATATTTATGAGAATGTACGGTAGGTGCACAACATTGTATGGAAGCGAATCATGGACTGTGGTAAAATGCAAAGATCAGATTCGAACCACCTGCTATGTTGAAGAAAAACGCTGAAAATTAAATGGACTCAGATTCTTCGAGAAATGGAATGTTTGGAGAACATTTACTAAAAAAAGTGAAAGGTTGGCAAGAAGTGTATGAAGACATGAGGTGATGAGTTCGACTGTAGCGTACAGAGATGAAGAGGGCAAAACCAACATGGGTCAATAGAGATTTGAATATGTCTAACAAATTATCGTACAAGTGCGTCTCTGAGGTTTGCATAAGATAGGAAATAGTGGAAATCGAAATGAGAGGCGTCGGCAGACTTATTCAGAACAAAGAATTCGTTTGTTTTACTCTGTAATAGTAATATTTCAAGTAAAGTAGTTTACTGCTGCTAACCACCTGATGATTTTTTACTTTTGGTACTCTGATCAACTGTGTGACTATCTCTGTATCTACGCGTTACCCTCACGTTCTTGTAATAGTAACTCTTCAATTATCTGTGTACTGATACCTTCATTGATTATAGCTATATGTCCCTTAATTATAATATTACCTATTTTTGTTTGCTGTTAACTATGTTTGCCCGTGAATTCTCTACTTTGTATGCAACAGTAGCACTGTAATTGTTACTCTTCTCCTGATTACAATACCAGCTGGCCTACTTGGATTGGACTACCATGAAAAAAATGGCAAATAGTGTTATTTTAGTGATTTCTTATTTAATTAAAAGCTTTCTCCCTTAATTCCGTACTTACTAAATCTATTACTCTCTGCCGGCACATCGGCCTTCTAAATGATCTTCTTCTCTCCTCCCACCCTAACTGTATAGCGCACTAATTACTTTTCAACATTTGATACAGATCACCATTCGCAGCCACATTCTGCCACAGCGAATACTCTCTGCTCCCCACTCCTTCGTAATCATTGCGACCTCCACGCTTTGTGCGTCGGAAATGTTTCCGACCCCGAGCTCTTCATCTTCTCCAGACACTTAGTGGCGTGTGAGCCCCTCCAAATGCTTCCCATCCACCTCACATACCGCCAGTCTGTGGTAGAGTCCATAGCAGCCATTGTCCCTCCTTGCAGCGTTGTAGTGGAAACGACACGCGATGGCTTTACGCTACAACTCGCGTATGCAAACGTGCAGTCCTTACCTTCCCGCTTGACTGAGTTCAGGACCTCAGCTTTCATACTGTATTTCCTGTGGAGACTTTGCTGAGGCCCAGTATCTCTTCCCGTTCTGTAAGCCTTGATGACTATGTCCTTCTAAGACATGAGAAGTTTAACAGAAGAGGTGGCGGTATGGTTGCATAATACGTCCAAACTTAAATCCCCAATATCGTGCTCAGGTCCAGAAACGAGGAAAAACAACCCGAATACATGTTTATTGAAATTAAACCTCTCAACAGAAAATGTATTTGTGTAATATACAAACCACCCACAGCTGCATAGCTCCCTCGTTTTTAATCCGCAATCGCTTATTTTGAATGTTGGTATGAACACATGGCTGTAGCAGGACATGTGAACATAAACTTTATAAACAACCGTTTCTCAGTTGCAGAATTCAAGCGTATATTTACTTTTGGAAATCTTACAATGCTTCCACTTTGGCCAACTCATCATACAGCAGAAACTCATATCTGCATCGATATTTTTGCAACGAAGTCTCCTTACCGAGTAATTTGCACTGATCAAATTTCTGTATGTATCTTATCCGCTCATGATGAAACATTCATGACTTATGCGCTGTAGCGTCCACAGAAAAATTCACAAGAGACCACTTTTAGAGGTTTAAAGAGCTTGAAGCGACTGAGTTAGCAGCTGATGTCTATATCTCTTGGCAGGGAATGACAGGGAATAATTTCTACATAAAATAAAAAGTACATAAATTTATTGAGAGACTCAATAATTTACGCTCCGAAAAAAAAGTGAGAATCAGGTGAAAACCAGCACCATGGCTAACCAATCAACTGAAACACCTGATGAGTAACAGAGAAGCTACACAACATACTTCCGAGAATCATCTCGCCCACAAGCGACTCTGCAACCGAATTATAAACGGAAAACTAAAGTAAGATCACTCGTTAACTAAGGATAACAGCATTCCGTCCTGTGGAAAAATTTACGAAGGCTGGGAGTAGGCAAGCTTCAATCTGCAGTTGAACCTCCAGTTCCTATTAAGAATCTAAATGAGTTTTTCGCCACGCCTACATCTGTACTTGAAGTGCTCGCAAGGATGTAACCTATCAATTCCCTTGAATTAGCTGTGTTCGGTACACACGGAAAAAATTTTCTGTGTGAGGTAAGCGTCAACACAATCAGGAAGTCAGTTCCGCGATTTCGTTCAGCAGCTGCAGGACACGACAATTTTGTAATGCAAACGGTCAGTCTCCTCATCAATCCATTCTGCCCATAACAACGGGTATTTTTAACCATTCTCTGACCACTAAAATCTTCCCAGTGGCCTGGAAAAAGGAATTCATGTAGGCTCTACCCAAAAGTAATCTGGCAAAGAACCTTCTGAATACGAGTATATTCCCGTTTGCATTACACCAGCATTATCTAAGTCGTTAGAATACATCGTTCACGATCAGATTTACAATTACTCAACATCAAATAACATACATGAATACCAATCTTGTTTCTGGAAAAATCGCAGAACGACGACTGTTCTTCTAAAAGTGGCTGCCGAACAGAGACAAGCTGTGGAGAAACAATAGGCAACTATTATGTGGTTTTTCGACTTCTGTTAAGCAATCGACACAGTCCGCTGTGATATTCTACTTGTTAAATTCAAGAGTGAAAAATTTTCTTCAAGTGCCTCTCAATGGTTCCACTCGTAGCTTACATACCGATGTGTGTAATGGTCGGAACGAAGTGGTCATAATGGAATTATGTAGCATCAGTGGTCCCACAAGGATCAGTATTAGGACTGTCACTTTTATCATTGTATGATAGTGTTGAGTCGACTATTATCTTCCATTCCAAATAGCATTTACACGCTGACGACCTCCAGGTATACGTAAATGCAAGCCCAAGAAATCTGTGCACAGCTATTCAGAGCGTAAATGCTCACTTAGTTGCTCTGTCAGAACAGGCACAGATCATAGATTTGAGACATAACGCACCTAAAGCGCAAGAAACCTTAGTCACTCACAGGAGACTTTTTAGACTTTAGTTCAGAGAATCTCTTCCGCCCCTAATGCTGAACAAATCTGAACTCACCTTTCTTTTCCTGCAAAGAGTTTTGAAATAATTTTAGACTACCCCCTAGATTGGACTGAACACACAAATGCAGTCAGTAATATGTCAGTATTATTTCATTCATCAAAGGAATATAAAGAATCATTTACTCTCGAGCTTAAAAAGAAACTCGTACAGTCACTAATACTGACCACCTTTGATTATGGAGATCCTGTTCGACAAGGACTTTCATATGAGGGTTCACATCTGCTGGGGCTGGCAATGAATAGCTTATGTGCGATAAATTTATAATGTATGCTATTTCTACCAAATCATTCCTGTGTATCATCCGTTATCATGAGTACATGATGATAAGCACAGAAGTTATCATACCCTGTGTTTGCTTTATCCGCTTCTCAAGCATTGTGCCCCTACCTGTTTATCTTCAAAATGTTCAAATGTGTGAGCTCATCGGTCCATAGACTTACACACTACTTAAACTAACTTAAAGTAACTTATGCTAAGAACAACACACACACCCATGCCCGAGGGAGAACTTAAACATCCGACGGGAGGGGCCGCGCAATCCGTGACATGGCCCCTCAAACCGCACGGCCACTCCGCGCGGCTGTTTATCTTCAACCCTCCACTACTATCTGAACAGTACAGCAAAAATACTGTTCTCAACAAAGTAAATCCTCTCTGTACCACTAAAAGCCACTGCCATGTTCTCAAAATCATTTTACATATTAGGAACCCGAGTTTAAAAAAAATCTTCTTCAAATACATATTAAAATTCTTTCAAACTTCAAAAGGCAGCTAATAGCCTGTTTTCTATCAAAATAGCTATCTTCTTCTGGCAGCTCACTCTCGTCGATCCTCCCTTCAATATCACTTTTCTCTCCCCTTGTCTAAAGAGTTCTCTCTTAGAATTCTCTCCCTTCGTAGTAGACACTGTCACTTTCATTTCAATCCCCTCCCCTTTATTACCCCTTCCACTTCTTCTAATAAAAACAAGGCTTCAGAAGTGCTAAATTAGTCAATGTCAATCCTTACGCCTCCATTAATTTATTGTTATTGTTATTAGAGCTATTATTATCATTCTTTCAAATTACCACTTTTTATTAAGAACGGAAGCTGTTATAATAGAGTTTCCTATGAAAAAATGATTTAATTTCATTCTTAATTCCGCCATTACTGTATCATCATTATCATTGTTATTATTATTATTATTATTATTGCTGATCATTATTCATATTAATAATGCAAAAAATTAATGTTATTGTGATTGTTGCTTTTTTTGTACGTGTTGTTCCCAGTGCGCTGTAAGAGAGGGCCTTAGGCCCTAATATGGTCAGGTTAAATAAGCAATATATAAATAAATAAATATGAATTTCAAGCTCTCTCGGGGCCTAAAATCGGGACATGGGGTACTCTCTAATTTGTTTATTACATGGTGAGAAATATTCTTGTTTACTCCAGCCCTATCACTGTGATCCTGAGGAGTCCTAAACAAATTTGGCAGACCCTATCGAATCACTGAAAAGACAGACGACGGTCTTACAAAAATATAAAACAAATAAAGTCTGGCTCACTCTGAGTCCCCAGGTGAAGCTGCAGGCGATAGTGAAGATCGCCTCTAAGATGACGTCCAGAGGCGGCGGGTCGATGACGATTTCCACGAGGCTCCCGACGAGGATGGCGAAATGCTGGAGCAGCAGCACGGCCGTGATCAGAAACTTGGCGCCCGCTGGCTGGCCTCCGGGCGGCTGCCACAGCCCGATTCCGCGCATGACTACGGCGCAAGGTCCCAGAAGCGCTTCCACCTCCTTCGTCGTGTCCCACATCTGCTGCCAAACATAAAGCACAGTTGCAAAAAGCTAAGCCTAGACACAGTCCTACACTTCTGACCATTAAAATTGCTACACCACGAAGATGACGCACTACAGATGCGAAATTTAACCGTCAGGAAGAAGATGCTGAGATTTGAGTATCATTAGCTTTTCAGAGCATTCACAAAAGGTTGTCACCGGTGGCGACACCTACAACGTGCTGACATGAGGAACGTTTCCAACCGATTTCTCATACAACAAACAGCAGTTGACCGGCGTTGCCTGGTGAAATGTTGTAATGCCTCGTGTAAGGAGGAGAAATGTTTACCATCACGTTTCCGACTATGATAAAGGTCGGATTGCAGCCTATCGCGATTGCGGTTTATCGTATCGCGACATTGCTGCTCTCGTTGGTCGAGATCCGATGACTATTAGCAGAATATGGAATCGGTGGGTTCAGGGGGTAATACGGAACGCCGTGCTGGATCCCAACGACCTCGTATCACTAGCAGTCGAGATGACAGGCGTCTTATCCGCATGGCTGTAACGGATCGTGCAGCCACGTTTCGATCCCTGAGTCAACAGATGGGGACGTTTGTAAGACAACAACCATCTGCACGAACAGTTCGACGACGTTTGCAGCAGCATGGACTATCAGATCGGAGACCGTGGCTGCGGTTACCCTTGGCGCTGCATCACAGACAGGAGCGCCTGCGATGGTATACTCAACGACGAACCTGGGTCCACGAATGGCAAAACGTCATTTTTTCGGATGAATCGAGGTTCTGTTTGCAGCATCATGATGGTCGCATCAGTGTTTGGCGACATCGTGGTGAACGCACATTGGAAGCGTGTATTCGTCATCGCCACACTGGCGTATCACCCGGCGTGATGCTATGGGGTGCCATTGGTTACACGTCTCGGTCACCTCTTGTTCGCATTGACGGCGCTTTGAACAATGGGCGTTACATTTCAGATGTGTTACGACCCGTGGCTCTACCCTTCATTCGATTCCTGCGAAACCCTACATTTCAGCAGGATAATGCACGACCGCATGTTGCATGTCCTGTACGAGCCTTTCCGGATAAAGAAAATGTTCGACTGCTGCCCTGGCCAGCACATTCTCCAGATCTCTCACCAATTGAAAACGTCTGGTCAATGGTGGCCGAGCAACTCGCTCGTCACAGTATGCCAGTCACTACTCTTGATGAACTGTGGTATCGTGTTGATGCTGCATGGGCAGCTGTACCCGTACACGCCATCCAAGCTCTTTGAGTCAATGCCAAGGCGTATCAAGGCCGTTATGACGGCCAGAGGTGGTTGTTCTGGCTACTGATTTCTCAGGATCTATGCACCAAAATTGCGTGAAAATGTAATCACATGTCAGTTCTAGTATAATATATTTGTCCAATGAATACCCAGTTATCATCTGCATTTCTTCTTGGTGTAGCAATCTTAATGGGCTGTAGTGTAGTTGATACTGGATATACTCACGTTCCAGTTGAAAGTAGTGCACTCTGTTATCTAACAGTGCGAGCATGGGAAGTAATCGCGAGAATCAGCTTTACAGGCCAGCAAGTTAATGTCTCTAAATATGCTGATAACAAGCAAGAAAGGAAGATGACGGAATTTGCAAGCAGTATGTGAGGAACATAGTATGAAGGTTTCACGACCGGATGATATATCTTCTGGTAAACCTTCCGGGATGTAAGGTTGTGGTCCATGAAACTCTTCAGCTCCTAACGTTTCGTCCAGAGCTGCGCTGGACATCTTCAGAGGGGTGTTTCTCCTCCGGTGAGTCTTGCCGACTGACGGGTCGGACGTCTGAGAGCGACTTATATATCGTAGAAAGTGGGCGTGACCAGAGTTACACGTGATATGCAGAGATAATCTTTGTCAGAGATGAAACTTAACTATCGATCGTAATCTCGTCACGGATAAAACTGTCTAGCAATTCTGTAGTGCTACTGTCCAAATATCACTAAGTTTCATGGTCTCTTCTTTCCGATTAAAATTATCCCTATGGTTATATATTTCAATTGCTTCTCTACAAAGTCGTGGGTAATAGTTCGTCGTCGTAGATAAAATTTTTGTTTCGGAAAACCTCACTTGATGATTTCCTGACTGAAAAGCGTGTTCTGCTACAGCCGATTTATCTGTTTTTCCTAATCGGCAAAGACTTCTGTGTTCTTTTAACCGTGTATTTACGCTTCTTTTTGTTGTTCCAATATAAACCTTTCCACATGTACACGGAATTTTATATACGCCACTGGCTGATAGAGGAGCGCGTTTATCTTTTACAGACCGGAGAACATGACTTCTTCGTTGGTCTAAAAACAGGTCTAATATCATGTTTACTTAAAATCTTTCCAACTGATCCGTTACTTTCTTTATGAAAGGGATAGAGACTGTATTCTTCCATCGTTTCTCGGTCTTGTCCTTAGGCTTTTTGTTGTTTGGGTGCAGAATTATGCTTACTTCTTTCTTTGAGTAGCCATTTTTCTCAAAAGCGTGCTTCAGATGTTTACTTATTTCTTTGAGTGTATGTGAGGAAGTTGGTGGTGCACAAATTACAGCAAGAAGGAGTAATGCTGAGCCAAATATCTAGAAGTACATGCCTGGAAACTGAGAGGTTACTGTCTAGAATCCCTGTGGAACCACAGGTATTAGCCAGTCTTCCTTTACCCTTGCCGTCACCTTTCAAGGACGTGAAGAATCGCCACGGATTGGAGACTAGACTGTAGGTCCCGTCTCCCCAGTAGGTTTGCTGGGGGATGCAAGAGATGCCCAAGGATGCATCTCCACCGGGCCATTTAGCCACAGAGAATTGTCCGATTGACCATGTGGATAAATGCGTTACTACCCCGCGACTTCTTATGTTTTGAACAATACGAACACTAACTTTGCGAAAACTTCAATTTTTTCCCTGACACAACTTTACTTCAGAACTAGCAAGGAAACAAGAATCAACTTGTAGTATGTGTGCAAAATAGTGACATAGTAAAAAAATTTATATTTTTACGGAAAAATGAAGCATCTTTTTAGTAACTGACATATTGCGAGACATAAGTATGCGAGCTCTTAAACTTTTATATAATTATTTATTACCCAGTATCACTTGATAATTACAAAATTCACAAGAATAATGGTTTCCACAATTGATTGCTGTTTTGAAATATTAATCCACTAACAGTTTCCTCATGGTGTACAGGATGTCCCACAAATGTTGCAACAAATTTCGACTGGTTTTAGAATGTGTCTTGTGGAGCAAATCAAGGATAGGAACCTATTTCTAGAAAAGTCAATCCAAGACGATACATCACCTCGAAGTTATGGGCGTCAGCGCCTGCTACGACGCCACTCATACGGCAGAAAGCGTGACCTTGCACGCTGATGGACCGTAGGCGGAATGTCTCGCAATGTAGTTTGTGGTTCTATGATGGCAGCTAGTTGCCACGATCGCTAGTGGAGAATATGTAGCTAGTTTCTGCGTAGAAAGGCCTTGTCTCCTATGAAAGAGAGGCTCTGTTGCCTCCGTGGACGACGGTTTCACACAGCGTTTCCACATGCATTTTGTTTTTCTTCAGTGTGACGAAAAACGTTGCAGATTTTAGAGCGTTCCAGGAGAAAAATAAGCTGCAGAAGAAAACCCGTGTCCGAAATCGTGATCCACCACGGCAATAGAACTTCGTGTTCGTAGTAGACGAGTTCTTCTTACGAAGCAACTAGCTCCATCTTCTGCATTGGCGATCGTAGCAGTCAGTTGTCATCACTGAGTAACAAACAACATTGCGAGACCTCCACCTGTCGACCAGCAACATAGAAAGTCACGTTTGCTGCCGAAAAGGTGGCGTACCGGCAGGCTGCGGCGTCTGTGTCGTCGACACTCTGCAGCGTCGTTGGATGACGTTTACGGAGATGGGTTCCTATCCTCGATTTCTTTCTCAAGACACCCTCTAGAACCCCTGGAACTTCGGCGCAACATTGCTCGGACATTGTATATATAATTTCCGGTCATGCCCTCTAATTATCACAAACGGACTTTTCAAACAATTTCATGACGTTCAGAGTGCATGACAGGAATTGTTACATTTTACAATGAAGCTGTTAGTGGATCAGTGACATATGAAGATGTCAGTCAAATGCCGAAACTGGTAATGTGAACAGAGTAATTACCGAGCGATCTTGATATTATAATTTGTTGTACAATTAAAACAATAGTATTAAAACGGCCAGCGTTTATATAGATGAAGTGTGGATTCATGCACAGCGAATCACATTATCGAAGTGTATGTAGAGAAATAAAAGTGGAGGTGAGTACTGAATTTTTGTACAGATCTGGGAATCAGTGTATAGACGTGTAGCTTTCCTCTGTAAGAATAATGGAGAGTACGAAGTTAACAACTCGCTCCCTTTCTGCCGGGCGTAAACTCTACAGTGTAGCCATCCTCACACGTATTCATTTCACTTTGCCAGTTAATATAAGGACGACATTTAATATGGGACGTGGCCTCGAGCGTACACGAGAGTGGTGGCTGCCGCAGGAAGAACAGCGCTGCAGGCCTGGCATTCTACACCTGTGATTTGTGCTTTCACTGAAGTAAAACTTTGACTTGATCATAGGGTTCACAAATTCTTTCCGTCTCGTGTAAGCCATACACGAACCTGTTGTTGGACCTTAGATTAGTCTATGCACTTATCTCAAAATAAAAGAAAACAACAAACAATGTACAATAATGGCAAAGAGGGCTCACAAAGTTTTCAGTAGTGGCTACTGCACTTTTGTTTTCCAAGGTTGCCAGTGCTATAAACAAGCTACTGTACAGGACATACTCTGATGGTATCTTACTCGTACATAACAATAGTTGCCGCCGCAATATAGCATCGCTGGCGGTAGCCACACTACCGCCCACTCACACTCGGAGGCACTTCGATACGTGATGCTAAGCAGACGTTACCTAGTAATTGCTCCGACATAATTATTCATGCTATACAATAGAGAAGCTTCAGTGTTGACAGTGAGAGCTGTTGCATTATTTGTAAAGAGTCTTCGTGCACTTAGGGAAATACAAGCTAAGTAAATTTTCTGTTTTTACTTGTTTGCTAATCATTTCTGCCCCTGTCTAGCATTCCTACAACGACAGATGCTGCATCACTCTCTAGCCCACTACTCTTTACCCTTGTCTGTGAAGTCGTGCACAACAAGTTTGAAACACCATCCACGTAAATTTAGCGTGTTAAGTGCCTGCATAAGAGTCGACTTGAACCTCCGTACTGCCGTCCAGCCTAAGTGCTTTCGCCTCAGATTTCCTTCCACTGCCAAACCGACGATTCGTGAATGCCTCATTGTGGATCCTATTCTTTTTGTCAAGTTTCTTCCTCATTCCATTCAAAAGATCTCGTTTCCAGATTTCTTCTGTAGAACTATACATTACTAGCCTCTATTCTCGTCACGTCTGTATTGTTTATTGCCATTGATCAATGGCATGAGGATGTAGAAGGCAATGGAAATCACTGCATCAAAGACACATAAAGTGTATCTAAAGGATATGTAACTTGTAATTGAAAGAGTTTCATCATGATCTGTCCATTGGCAAAAGAGCCCACACTATTCCTCCATTCAGACCTCAGTCTGGGGCTGCCAAGGGCCAGGTGACCATGAGAAAAAAATTGAACCACCAAAGAAAGGGCAACGTTGAACGCTACGGGGCGTGGAATGTCAGAAATCTGAAAGTGGTAGGAAAATTAGAAAATCTGAAAGTGGAAACGTAGAGGCACGATCTAGACATAGTGGGGATCAGTGAAGTGAAATAGGAAGAAGTTTAGGATTATAGCAAGAGCAGCAGAAAATCTTATAAAAGGAGTAGGATTCGTTGTCAACAGAAAGTTAGGGCCGAGAGTGTGTTACTGTGAGCAGTTCAGTGTTAGGGTTGTTATGATCAGAATTGACAGCTAATGCCAACATTGGATCAGATATACATGCCGACTCTTCTAGGGAAGGATAGATAAACTATATGAGGATACCGGGCGGGTAATTCAGTACGTAAAGGGAGAGAAAAATCTGATAGTCACGGGCGATTGGAATGCGACTGTAGGGCAGAGAGCAGAAGAAAGAGTTACGGGAGAATATGGGATAAGTACTAGGAATAAAAGAGGAGCTGTGTTCAATAATCCCAAGAGGAGGAGGTGTACTTGGAAAAGGCTGAGAGATACGGGAAGATTACAGTTAAGCTGTGTCGCGGTGCGGCAGAGATTCCGAAATCAGATACTGGATTGTAAGGCATACCGATGAGCGTATATAGACTCAGATCGTAATTCAGTAATGATGCAGAACAGGATGAAATTCAGAAAGAATTAAAGCCCAAAGAAATTGGATACAGAGAGACTAAGGAATGAAGAAATAGGCTTGTAGTTCTCTGAGGCTGCGATAATAGTTCAGTAGGCAGTACAGCTGAAGAGGAATGGACGTCTTAAATAAAGACAATCACAGAAGTTGGAAAGTAAAACATAAGTAAAAAGAAAAAACTGACAAGGAACCGTGGATAACAAGAGAAATAAATCAGTAGATCGACGAAAGAAGATATGTTCGGACAAATTCAGGAATACAGAAACACAAGCCACTTAGGAATGAAATAAACAGGAAGTGCAGGGCAGTTAAGGCGAAATGGCTGCATGAAAACTGTGGAGGATGCGAAAGAGAAATCAAAGTCGGTAGGACAGACTCAGCATACAGAAAAGTCAAAGCAGCCTTGAGTGAAATAAAAAACAAGGTCGTTAACATTAAGAATGCAATGGCAATTCCTCTGTTAAAGCAGAGGAGACAGCAGATAGGGGAGGATTTTTCTGATGACGTGATAGAAAAACAATTGTGGTCGGTGATGAGTTAGGGGATAAAGTATTACAATTGTAATTTAAAATACCCATGGACGAATTAAGATCAAATAAGGCAGAAGGGATAGATAACGTTTCACGACAATTTCTGAGGACCTTGGGGGAAGTGACAACAGAACGACTATTAACATTGATTTGTAAAGTGTATTAGACTGGTGATATACCATCAGACTATCGGAAATACGTCATCGCAGATGACACCGAAGATAGCAAGAGCCGATAAGTGCGAGAATTATCGCACAGTCAATTAGCAGCTCATGTATCCAAGTTGCTGTCAGTAATAATATACAGAAGAATGGAAAACAAAACAGAGGACGTGTTAGATGACGAACAGTCTGACTTTAGGAAAGGTAAACGCACCAGAGAGGCAGTTCTGTCGATGCGGTTGATAATGGCATATATGATACATTGATGTTTGGTGTTAAGATTTCAGCTGAAATACTGAGGCGGTGTACTGAAATATTCCTCCAATGAGTTGTGCTCTTGAATGTCAAGTAAAGTCGTATATTGTAGCTATGTTGCAGCTGGAATGTGTCGACCTACACCTCTACGTCGGCCATAATCGTCTGGACATCTACCGGTAATTTTTGCGAAAAATAGCAATCATTACAGTACCATATGTCCCATTCCAAGACAATTCACGTGGTCTGAGGAAGGGTATATTTTTACTTTAAAAAATAGGAAGAAGTTATTGTTACTGCAATTCTTAAATAGATAAAAATAATGTAAAGATTGTGAAAGTACACAGAGAAATAGTCATTCTCTTATCTGCTATCCCTCATCAAAACCATGTTTATGTAAACTGAATTGTTGTCTTACTTCGTTTATGGATCTTCTGAAATTGATCTGCTTTTACATTAGATGTTGTGATTTATTCGTTTATTTTACAATAAAAAAAGGTCATCATATTACATTACGTTTTTTACTCGCAGCACACTAATGTAATTTTACTGTTCGAAACTACAGGCTAAGTACAATAATCCCAATTTTAGCAACTGGCAGTCGTACCATAAACAGAATTCACAATGTGTGTAATAGTGTTTAAAACTTTAACTAGTTGACAGCGGAGTACTCTAAAATACATTTCTATTGTCTAGTTTCTCAGAATACCGCTGATACTCTTCGAGCGTTAAGTAGTAGTGGATAATACGGCCTGTTTTTCCCAAAATAGACCATCATCTGTTATGTGTGACCTATCGGTATTACTACGAAATATATTTTGGTGGTTACATACGTAGACATTCATAAAGTTTCTTAATTATTCAATATACTAATCATTGTTAGAAGTGTTCTTTGGTGTTAAAGGCACCATCCTAGCAAAATAAAACTATTAAATTAGTTCTGCAAAGAATAATATTGCTTTTTTTAAGAAAGCTGACATGATGCCAACCATAAGTATGCGATCTTTAAAATGTTAACAGTTATCAAGCAATCTTGACGTAGTAAATTATTATGTAAAAAAATATTGTGTCCCTTAATTAGCTTTATTTTTTTTTATTTTTTGAAACAGCTACACAGACTTAGTGGTTACAAGTGACAAAAGGATGAACTCCGTTTGAATAAACTGTTTTAAAAAGTACTAACTGCAATTTCAGTGGTGAACAGCAGTAACCAGTAAATAATTTGTCAAATAAATCCTATTCAAAGCCTTAAAAAGTACAACTAATTCAAACATAAAACGAAATAACACATAACATGTACTTAAAAAGTACAACTAATTCAAACATATAACGAAATAACACATAACATGTAAAATACCATAATATCTGGGAAAGTGAATAAAAATACAATACACAACTGAAAGAAACTCGAGGTAAATCGTCATAAAGGAAATGGTGGAGAGCGGTATAATACTCTTGTACAGAACAAATATAAGAAGTCGATACAAGGGACTTTAGTGCTAATTAATGAGTTAGTAACAGTACATCTGCAGTTTTTGTTCCTTACGAAGGTATTGGCAAGGAGGCTGTCATACCTTTTCGTCTCTGTACACGTGGGATGTCATCGCCCGCAGTGCTGCAATGCAAGTGGACCTAAGTATAAATGTCGCCGTTAAGCGACAAGACTTGGGACGTGACGCGACGCTCAGCTGTTTGCGTCAAAGCGTTGTGGAGCGTCGCAGGCCAGTAAGTACCGGGTCCGACGATATGGCCCTGCAGAGTTATCCAATCACATAGAGGCACACAAAAGAACTTGTTAAGTGCCGTATTTTGATGACTGTTAACAAGTGGACGCTTTGAGCAAGTGGAGTTCGGACGTTGATTGGTATTTGCGAGAGACTACTGTATTGTCTCCAGATCAGAATTTTATCCCTCGAGTCGTTCATTACTGGAATGCATGAATTTATGAGGCTTTCTCTGGAATGTCGAGTAATGTCGTGTGGCTGTCAGGAATATTTTGTTGCCATGCTGCCGCACCTGTTTTTGAAACTTGGAAACGGAACCCCTAATATTGAATAGTTATAATTTTTACTGGCAATCTTACTGAAGCAGTTCGTGTACCTGTCCTCCCCCAGACGTTCCCGGTGGCTGTCACGCAGATGATATTGTTTATGCATATGAGAAGCTACAAATGTTCTACCGAAATTTCCACAACGAGCACACTACTTTGCAGCGGCACCAACAAATGCCTGAGTTTTACCGTTGGAATCCTTCACTCGCTATCATACGTACATCCCAGGAGCGTTAATAACGTCACTGGCAACATAGATTGTGCAGGAACAACATAGTATGAAAACAAACAGGTGGTTATTGTGTTTCATGAGAGTTGTAGCTCATGTAATGTATAGGAGATTTTTTGGCAATCGTGAGAAATCACTCTGATCCTTTATCAGTCACAACTGTTAATGAGCAGAAATTTCCTCTCCTCCTGTTAACTGCTTCTCAGTGAGGGAATTTACTTCAGGCGATAATGTTGCTGTCATTATGGTCTTTGAAACACTAGTGTCGTGCAGCTCTCTACGCTAGTCTTCAGGGGAGAGTATATAGCGAGTCGTTAATACAAGTTTAATACATTTTTTATTTCATTTTTATATAAATGTCGCTACATTTTTTGGAAATTACAGAAATTACATCAGAATATTAAGATTTTACTAATTGGAAACATAATCCAATAAAATTTAAAAACGTGGCATCCAAGAAAATTTTGTGAATACTGTATTTAATTGTCTGTCTATTACAGTGTTACTCTGCGACACACTGATAATCACTAAGTGAAATCAAATTAAACAGAATGGTCCAAAACCACTTGCAAGTAAAATACATCTATTAGAAACTGCCACAAATATCAATTTTCAGGACAGGTAAAACTGTTAGGACATTAAAGAAGTTAACATATTAAAGAAACTCGGTTCACTATCATTTATCACGTGTCCTACAGTTAAAGACGTTGTCCTAACTCAAAGCACAAGGTGGTGAACTGCAACGAACTGTCCATATGTTAGACAAATAGACGTACAAATTTCTCTACCAGAAAAATTAATAGTATATTTGAAATAACTTTAATATATTATACAGCACTGAAAGTTTTACAATTCGAACATTTACAAATGAAGCCCAAACCACAACCTCATGTCTAACAACACAAGCTGTAGAAAATCGGGAAACTGCTTATGGCCGTCTTTAGTTCGTATTCTGTCATGTGTTTCTAAAATCAGTCACTAGACTAAAGTACCGGCGGAAAAACATCATCTGTTCCTTGATACAACTCACCTACGGTGCAAGTTTCTTCACTCTGCATAACTACTGCAACCCGCACACATATGTATATCCTTGCAGTACATAAGCCATTGTCTCCCTCTACAGTTTTAAACTCCCATATTTCCCTCTGTTCTCAAACTGATATTTTCTTGACTTATCAGGATGTTTCCTGCAGACCAATTCTTCCCGTAGTCCAGCCGTCCCATATATTTCTTTGCCCTCTAATTAGATTCAGTTCCTCTCAATTTGTTATGTGATCTACCCATTTATTCTCCAGAATTCTTCTACAGCACTACATTTCAAAATATTCTGTTCTTTGAAACTTCCTGGCAGATTAAAACTGTGTGCCCGACCGAGACTCGAACTCGGGACCTTTGCCTTTCGCGGGCAAGTGCTTGCCCGCGAAAGGCAAAGGTCCCGAGTTCGAGTCTCGGTCGGGCACACAGTTTTAATCTGCCAGGAAGTTTCATATCAGCGCACACTCCGCTGCAGAGTGAAAATGTCATTCTGGATTCTGTTCTTTTCTTGTATGAACACTTCCGTAAGAGGCAATATCAGCAACACTACATACAAAAAATTACAGAGAAGACTTCCGGTGTGGCCTAGCGGTTCTAGGCGCTTCAGTCTGGAACCGCGCGACCGCTACGGTCGCAGGTTCGAATCCTGCCTCGGGCATGGATGTGTCTACTGTCTTTAGGTTATTTAGGTTTAAGTAGTTCTAAGTTCTAGGGGACTGATGACCTCAGATGTTTAGTCCCAAAGTGCTCAGAGCCAGAGCCACTTAAATTTATACGTGTGTTTACATTTCCATCTTCCGCAGCGGCTGTTAAAGTTAGTTAATATTGGTTATCCCTCTTGACCTTACTGCAACTTAATTAAAGTCAGTTACGCCTTTTTGTTTGTTTTAAGTTAAAATAGCTTTTTGTTTATACAGTTGGCGTGCAAGTGTCTTAAGGAGTTTCTTTACATATTAATTTACACTAACACACACATATGCACACACACGAAAGTAGTTTCACAGGTTCGCAAGACTTACAACGCGAACGGAAACAAAGGAATAGACACAAACACTATTAATGTGCAGGGCGAGAAACATTTTGCAAAAGTGTAAACAATTCAGCGCAAGCAATATTGCAGAACGGAAAAAAACTGCCGAGTGCATAATTGAATCGAAGTCTTTCGACGTCACCCGTTGCTATTAAGGAGGGAAGAAGCAGAATATGTAAAGAAACACCGAAAGTAACTTGCTCACAAACTATATGAACAAAACGCTGTGTTTAAACTGAAGCAATAAAAAATGTGCGAAACGTATGTATCCAATTTGCAGAATCAGCACAAAAGATGCTTTATAAATAAAAGCGAAACGCGTCTGGTGTAATTCTCTTTAATTAAATTGCAGTAAGCTCAAGGTAGATAACCAATATTCACAGACTTAAACAGAATTCTTTTTGTGAGGAACGCTTTTTATTCTATTGTCAGTCTGAATTTTATGTCCTCCCTATCTTGGCCATCATCAGCTACTTTTTGTCACATTTCCCAGTCTAATTCCCTTGGTATCATCCGACTTAGTTCTGGTAAAAGTAAAACAAATCAAGAATGTCGTACATGAAGCAGTGTATCTCACCAATTATTCTCAGCAAGCACGGAATAAAGAGGAGCATTAACATCCAAAACGACAGCAGGGGTGAGAGTATCGCGGATATGGTCGCAACCTGAACTTTCATGAGGCTACGTTACAACACACTACAAGTGAAATGAATGCAAAATAATCGCATGGATATTTATATCACATTAATCAAGTGATCTACATTTTTCCTATTACCACCAAATCAAACTCTTTGGAAAATTCATGTAAGTGCTTCTCGTTTTCTGAAGCAGCGCTCCAAAGACAAAAACACGCTTCATTGGTGCCACAAAGAGGTAACACGAGGAGTTTATACGACTATTCGAGCTACCCATTGCAAAGATTATTTTGCGGTTTTAGAAAGTGACAAAAATGGCAGAAAACACAGTGTAATTTACCAAAGAACTTTCAGTTTCTAGCTAAAGGAGAAGGCTGACTTTGATTTGTCGGTGACATACTGGGAAACGGCAGTATGTCTCCAGAACAGGTTGCTTACAAAAGATTCGTGTCACATATCCTAGAATATTGGTCAAATGTGTGCGTCTCGTACCAACTGGACGTTGGAATTATTTAAAGAACTGATGAATGGCGAGGGATTCATTTGTCTCACCGTAGGAAATGCTGAAAAATCTTAGTTGCATACTTTTGAGAACAGGATTCAATCGTCTCGTTAAAGGCTGTTTTACCAATTTTCAAGAACGGGTGTTAAGCAATGAATCTGAGAATATGCTTACATTACAGTTCTCAATGCATCATTCCTATAGGTAGCGTAAAAACAAGACAGGACAAATTACAGTGCTCTGTACGATAATGGATCAGAAGAAATTGTAATATGTCGTGAATTGGAAAATACCTCTGTGTCATAAAATTCATAGTTTTTTTTCAGATTGCGGATACAAATGCAGATCGTGAGCTCCGTAAATAAACAGAGACTTGCGCGCACTTGCTTCTCGTTTGTCTCAGATTGCTCTTTCTTAATATATATATATATCTGTAAGTTGCAACAATAATTCTGACCTATAAGACAACTAATGGTTTGAAACATAGTTTTAATTCGCAAAAAGTAACTTTTATTTTGGTTTGGAAACTACTTTAAGACAAGTCATTTGTGATTCGGGAGACACACCATCTGATGCCAGTGTTGTCCAAGGATCGAGTCACTACTTAGGGTGAGACTTAAGATTATGTAACGTGGGGTCAGATACGAAGCAACCTCAAGTGGGGTGATATAGCATCTCGCCGTTAATGAGACCGCTGATCATGCTCGTCTGTCGCTAGTTACGAGTTTGTTATTTTTTGTTTTCTTTTTTCATTATTTATTTCTCAAGTAAAGACCTGCTGCCTGTCATTATATAGCAGCTCGTTCATTGTGTTATTTTCCATGTTCTACCAAACAGATTCAATTTCATTACTAGTACATTTTTTGTTGAGAATTAGCTACGAGTGCAAAAAATTCTAAATCATTCCTACACGCACTGCATATTCTCCATCAAATTTACGAGTCCATACAAGTAGCTATGGCTGCAGCGTTTCAAACGGATCTTGACTTCTCACGATTGCGCTATTGTGACGCCACTGAAGAAGGACAGTGGATCGTTACCAAAGACGATACTGGAGAGCAGGTTCCCCTTTCTTACGGAACGATGTCGCACACATTGTCGAAATAAACTTTTGCAGAAGAATTTACCCACGCCGTCGTCACGTTCTACGGATTCAGATTCAAATTTTTGATAGGTATCAAATGGCCATCTGTGGGAAGCATGTCAGGATTACGGACAGTGCGCTCTCTTATACCTTAAACAGCGTCACCAAAAACTAGTGTATCCTCTTATTTGTGTCTTGTAGAGTACAATTCGTTTCAACATATTTTGGAGCGAACTGTAAATTGAATAAAATATTCTGTATTTCGCATTTTTACATAGAAATATATTTTGACTTATATCTTATGACAATTTCAAATCCTTAAGTACTCCTCTGATTAAATCCTATGACAATTTCAAATTCGTAAATACGACTCTGAACAGCTGGTATGGAAGCTCAATGTGTTGTGTTTGGTGAAAAAAAAAAGCGGTTCTAGGCGCTACAATCTGGAACCGCGCGACCGCTCCGGTCGCAGGTTCGAATCCTGCCTCGGGCATGGATGTGTGTGATGTCCTTAGGTTAGTTAGGTTTAAGTAGTTCTAAGTTCTAGGGGACTGATGACCTTAGAAGTTAAGTCCCATAATGCTCAGAGCCATTTCAACCATTTTTGTTTTGTTTGGAGTCCAGCCCGACACTCAGAGAAAGCACAGATCATTTTTATGTGTAATTGTTATGCGAGAAATTGTTTCGTTTGAGGGTTTAAGACACAACAGTACGGCAACACTGTGTTTGATACTAACAGCACGTTATTTCATTTGAGTACTACTGTGTACTGAAGCCTGAGATTCCGATTTTTTAAATACCCCTCTCAGACGTATTCCCTTGAACACTGCATTGAAATAGCTCGCTGACTATAAGAAAAGTCGATCATAGTTTGCCACCTAATGCAGGGTAAATTTCTTTATGCAGGTGCAGTGTTGCTGGTGATCGGCTTATCGAGTACGTCTCGTCACCAGGTAAGAGTAAGCGCACTGCATGGAATATAAATTTACGACTGAAGTAACAGTCGAAGGAAAACGAGCAGTTCTTTAAGGTATAATATGTGTGATATTCATATGAAACCCTCTTAGTAGGTTAAGCTAAGGAAAATATTTCATATTCTTTCCCACCTATGTTACGTTAATTCTGGTGGTGACTGCGGAATGTTAACGTGACAAAGACGCTCTCTATATGAGGCGAAAGTATTTAGGTTTATTTATACGGATCAGAAATAAATGAAGAAAGCAAAGGGTGAATATTACCTTTCCGGTATATATTGGCTACATTTTCCCGAAGAAAAATATCATAGTGCGGGTATTACCATTCTTGTGTGCGACAATAGACGGCACATTGTTACGTGAATGAGACGCTATACTTTGGTGCAGTTGGTGTTGTAGAGGAAACACTTTGTCTTTCTGGAACGACAGATTTTTCTGCGTTTGTGTCAAATAAATACTGAGGCAGACTTGCATATTGCAAATATTTGTGTATCCCCTTCTTTTCTTCTTGAGATAGTGAGATTTTTGTATTACAGATTTTTCTTTTAAATTTTAAGTCAGTAGTGAAATGGCCATTTTTGATTATTTTCACTTATCTTCCTCCTCGCAATTTATTATGAAACGTTAATAAATGTACATTTTCATGGAGTGCAAGTTAGTATCGAGTTTCACTGTTGTCATCAGTTTCTTATGTCACCTTGCCTTGCAGTTTCCGTTTATCAAAAAACTAATCTTCATTTGTATGTACTAAGCATTTACCACTAAATAAACAATTTTTTTTCGTATCTCTAAGACCCTTTTCCTTGAACTCGAAAGTTTCATACACAGATTATTTGTAGTTTCACGTCAGCTTTATATTAAATTTTAATAAAAGTTTGTATAAAACAGTTAGTGCTGTGAAATCAGTTTGTCAGTATGGTGGGGATGCTAGAGGCAAAGATACTAGAATACCTGAATATAAAATTGTGAGTGACGCAGGCGGTGGTTATTCAGATTATATATTTTTCTGGTTTCCTTCATGATAGGGGCAAGGGCTGGCGAGGAAGATTTCTTTCTTGCACCATAACTATCAATTCAGTATACTATCAACTGTGGAATTCTCTTTCTCAAATCTTTCAAGTGAAGGACGTTTCTAGATAGCTGTAAATAAAAGGTCACCTTATTATGATTCATTGTTGTTTTACGTGTATGTATAGATTTTCTCAGTCAACTCAAAGGAAGTTTAGCATAGCTTGTCTTTTAATGGAGAGAAAGTACCAAATTTTTACTGACCACAGAAACTGAACATACATGCCTCGTGAAGTCAAACCACTTCATTGTGTAAATAACAACGGAAACAAAAGAAGCTGAAGATGGTATCCATCGAAAATATTTTACCCCACAATTCCATGTTGTGAGAAAGGTCTAAATTGTCATGCGACGGTCTTTATTTGAATAATAACAATGGAAGCTGTTTATTGTACAGCTAATCCATGATACAATTCAGGAAAAACTCAGGAATAGCACATCACAATGAGAATCACAAGAATACAGTATAGGTCGAAAAAAAAGGTGTAGAACCATAGTTACACTGCGCAACAAAAATAAAGGATCGTTTCTTTGACACCCCGCCAATGTCTCCCATTGCAACACAGAAGTTTTAAATCAGCCTCAGAAGTGCCTCCAACCCCGCCCTATAACGGTGCGGAAGTGTGACCCCTGTGACGTCACCCTTGGGCCCGACGATGCTTCAAGCAACAAGGTATCGAGATATGAGGAAAAAAAATATCAGAGCTCGGAAGTTCGTGTGAGTTGTAAGGTGGGTTAATGAAGCCCCATTGGCACCAAATTTCACCACAATTCTACTCAACGTCGTCATGAATGAGTCACACAAAGGGAAGTTTGTCACACCTCCTCTTAGCCACATGTCACCCCTTCGTTTGATGCCTCTACAGTGGAGGTGAGTACCTCTGAGGTCTAGCACTGAAACAATTTGGTTTTCTTATGGGTGGCCATAATCCATGGAGAAGAAATAAAAACTTTGAGGTTCGCCGATGACATTGTAATTCTGTCAGAGACAGCAAAGGACTTGGAAGAGCAGTTGAACGGAATGGACATTGTCTTGAAACGAGGGTATAAGATGAACATCAACAAAAGCAAAACGAGGATAATGGAATGTAGTCGAATGAAGTCGGGTTATGCTGAGGGAATTAGATTAGGAAATGAGACACTTAAAGTAGTAAAGGAGTTTTGCTATTTGGGAAGCAAAATAACTGACGATGGTCGAAGTAGAGAGGATATAAAATGTAGACCGTCAATGGCAAGGAAAGCGTTTTTGACGAAGAAAAACTTGTTAACATCGAGTATAGATTTAAATGTCAGGAAGTCGTTTCTGAAAGTATTTGTATGGAGTGTAGCCATGTATGGAAGTGAAAAGTGGACGATAAATAGTTTAGACAAGAAAATAATAGAAGCTTTCGAAATATGGTGTTACAGAAGAATGCTGAAGATTAGATGGGTAGATCATATAACTAATGAGGAGGTATTGAATAGAATTGGGGAGAAGAGGAGCTTGAGGTACAAATTGACTAGAAGAAGGGATCGGTTGGTAGGACATGTTCTGAGACATGGAGGTATCACCAATTTCGTATTGGAGGTCAGCGTAGAGGGCAAAAATCGTAGAGGGAGACCAAGAGATGAATACACTAAGCAGATTCAGAAGGATGTAGGCTGCAGTAGGTACTGGGAGATGAAGAAGCTTGCACAGGATAGAGTAGCATGGAGAGCTGCATCAAACCAGTCTCAGGACTGAAGACCACAACAACAACAACAATGGATGACCGAGGGAAACATTTAGACCACAATGTCTCCCACAATCGACAAGGGAAGACATCAGAAGATGGTATAAATGGCGAAACACATTTCGCTCTTGAAAACGACTGTTTGTAGTGCTGTGCACAACACGACGAAGCTCTTGACATATTTTGAATCTTCTGACATGCCCCCCCCCCCCCCCCCTGCAGACTTTACAATCTTTTTCTAAGGACACTGCTTGGCTGAAACCTTATTAAACATGTTCTAATCCTCGTGGAGTGTAGAGTGACCACAAGTTTTGATTTATAAAAACACTACGGACCGTTGAAAACCATTCGACGATATTTATAAGTGATCCGAAACAGAAAAGGGTTTTTATGCTTTCGTACCTCCTTTTTGGAACCCTTCTGTGGAGTGTGTATTGTGAGATGCGTCATTCAAACACACGTGACTAAAATGGTAAATGGTGCCTCTAGGAACCCCCAGTTCGGCAGAGCCATCGGTGTCAGCTGCACACTTTTGTTGGGCGCTTTTAAAACGTTTCTATACGGAGACACCCATCTACCGATTTCTCCTCGCTGCCCATTTACGCAACCCTTTAGACATCCCTCTGAATTCATATGCAGCAAGCAGGTGCTATGTAAAGGAGGTTGATTTTCTAACCTTTTGGTAGGGACGAGTGAATGAGTATTCTCTACCGGGCCATTTTTAAAGTGCCCGACACAAGTGCAGAGGTGACGCCAATGGTGGTGTCGAACTGGGCGCGGGAGTGCGGTAGGGCGGGGGGGGGGGGGGGGGGCGGGCCGGGGGGGAGGGGGGTGTCTGAAGGAGATCCTTTGTCCTTCGTGTTTTATACACGTGGTCTGAATTTTGCATCCCCCAATGCTCACGCCGCAGGAAGTAGCGAAAATGAGGGATGAGAAAACATAAAAACCCCTTTTCTGCTTCAGATCACATTGAAATCGACAAACGACGTTGTCCTGCTGTACCTCGCACTGAAAATTGTCGTTTTCGAGCACAAAATGTGATAAAATGAAGTCACCCAGGAAAGGGGTGGTTTCATTGACGACGTTAATGCTACCTCAAAAGGCATTTTCGTGCCTGTTCTGAGTGTCGCTGACTTCTAAATATTTTCCTCGGTCACCCATATGGAACCCACGTTGTTCCAAAGCTAGGGGTCACGGTTTTCATCTGCATTGCAGAGGCATTCAAATGGATCTGAGCATAATGAGGTCATCAGTCTCCTAGAACTTAGAACTACTTAAACCTAACTAACCTAAGTCGCGCGGTTCCAGACTGAAGATATTTGAACGGTAAATTTGTGTTTGGCTACAAACAACACATAAATCGCAATACGGTGGCTATGGTGTGCATAAAGTAATCCTACCCATACATTCACGATGTTAAAGGGGCGCACAAACGACTCTCATAGCGTCTACCTGTGATGGTATACGTAACAGGACTCGCAGGACTCATCTCCCCTAAAAAAAAGGGGGCCCTACGATTAATGACCTGTCAACCGTCTCCACACAGCTACCATTGCAGAATGAAACGGTACCCGATGATGCGCGAGGCGTTGTCCATTGGCCATATTCTGCAGTTCTGTATTCTGACATGTGATTGCAAATGAGAATGGGCTTCATTTGTCCACATAATGTACCGTTGTCATTTATTGCACATTTCCATGCGAGCAAGAAATTCCTTGGAGGTCTACACGAAGCAAATCCTGAAAATGGGGAATTTTGTTTCAGCAGCAAAGCAAGAAGTTTCGTAGGATTTTGTGCATCATGCTTACAGGCATATGAAACGTTCGGACACTTGGCCGTGGGCTACATGTTTGTACACCACTGCTCGACCTCGTCTGCAATGCTATGATCAGATTTCTACTAACGTCGGAGCAGTTATCCTCCCTCTGCCACACTCCACTTCAAAAGAACCTGTCCTTTCGAATTTCTTAATCATTGTCTCTTGAACCGACGCCTTTTTTTTTCATACCTTTGAGTGTCCGTAACTTCTGCAGAGTTACTGGCGCACAGTGAACGTCCTTATAAAATAGATCTAACAGCAGCACGCGATCCTACATTGCGACAGTCATGCAAAGCGTCTCACGAGGAGAACAAGGCAAGTGCCATAACCGGATTTCCCAGAATCTTCGCTTTGCGGAAGAGGAACGAAAATAAGAAAACACGTATCTCGGCTTATCCGTAGATACTCGGCCGTTTCTGGAAAACGACGGTAAAACATTTCGACGTAATTTAGATGCGCTTTAGTGGAGACTCAGCTCAGCCCAACTTGCAGCATAGTCGGTAGCGTTGCGGCCTCCCACTTTTGCGTCCTGTGTTCGAAATCCGATTATTGGTTTTATTTTATTTTATTTTTCATATATCTACCCATTTTCGTAGAAGGTAACCACAAGAAGTTGGTTCCAAAGTCACGGAATTCAATGGCGTTGTTGTAAATGTAAAATTACAACTGGGTTCGGCAAGAAGTGTCATACATTTTCTATGTATGTGTGTATGGTATTCTCATGTTCTTATATTTCATTGTTATATCAGTTTTCAATTCTTATATTTTATTCTTATCCTTATTTTTAAGGAAGATTTGATGCATTCCCTTGGGTGATACCGGTCGTAGAAACATTCGAAACATAGAAATTCCGAGTACGATGAGAACCATAGATCTGCCACAGCGACATTTCTTCGCATGAATATCACTTGGGAAAGAAAACGTCGTTAACATCACTGAAGAGTAATATGGGGAATTTGAAAGCAAACCACGTACAACTGCTCACTTTTCCGAAAAATGGCGATTGCAGTTGATTATGAATCAAGATACACTACTGGAAAACAGTTTCAAATAATGTTTCGATTTTTTTTTTTAAGTTCATTCACCAGACATTCAGTTACAAGACGAATAAGGTCAACGTTATTTCAGTATATACTGGGAAACATTCGTGTAATTATCTTCTACGGCCATGGGTACATAAATTAAAAATGAAACTAAAAGTAGTAATCGGGAATCGAGCATGGGGCGCAAAAGTGTGTTGCACGAGGCTACCCAATGTGCACCAACATCGGATGTACTGTTTACTCGCTAAAAGGTACATAATGTTGTGCACGACCTCGCACACAACGGTAAGGAGAACTGGGCCACAGACTGGTGTGCCAACTGTCCACGTAGGAAAGCTCGATGGAGAGGAAATAATTAGCGAACAAGTTCACACAGTACGAGTATAAAGAAGCTTTACTTAACTTGTCCAAGTGTACAACGACTCATTATATTTAATGCAGCAAGCAATAGAGTCCAGCTATCAGGGTCAGTAGGAAAGAAGGTCTCTTTACTAAAGAACAAACGACGGAATAGGAGCAGCGAGAAGGAGGTGTCTGCGCTGGCATTATGTAGCGAAGAGGTTCCATATCCGAGTGGGGCGCTTGTGTGCGCCGGCTGTCTATCACTGAAGAGCCAAAGAAACTGGTGCACATGCCTAACGTCGTGGAGGGCCCCCTGGAGCAGGTAGCAGTGCCGTAACTCGACGCGGAATGGACTAGACTAACGTCTGAAGTACACTCCTGGAAATGGAAAAAAGAACACACTGACACCGGTGTGTCAGACCCACCATACTTGCTCCGGACACTGCGAGAGGGCTGTACAAGCAATGATCACACGCACGGCACAGCGGACACACCAGGAACCGCGGTGTTGGCCGTCGAATGGCGCTAGCTGCGCAGCATTTGTGCACCGCCGCCGTCAGTGTCAGCCAGTTTGCCGTGGCATACGGAGCTCCATCGCAGTCTTTAACACTGGTAGCATGCCGCGACAGCGTGGACGTGAACCGTATGTGCAGTTGACGGACTTTGAGCGAGGGCGTATAGTGGGCATGCGGGAGGCCGTGTGGACGTACCGCCGAATTGCTCAACACGTGGGGCGTGAGGTCTCCACAGTACATCGATGTTGTCGCCAGTGGTCGGCGGAAGGTGCACGTGCCCGTCGACCTGGGACCGGACCGCAGCGACGCACGGATGCACGCCAAGACCGTAGGATCCTACGCAGTGCCGTAGGGGACCGCACCGCCACTTCCCAGCAAATTAGGGACACTGTTGCTCCTGGGGTATCGGTGAGGACCATTCGCAACCGTCTCCATGAAGCTGGGCTACGGTCCCGCACACCGTTAGGCCGTCTTCCGCTCACGCCCCAACATCGTGCAGCCCGCCTCCAGTGGTGTCGCGACAGGCATGAATGGAGGGACGAATGGAGACGTGTCGTCTTCAGCGATGAGAGTCGCTTCTGCCTTGGTGCCAATGATGGTCGTATGCGTGTTTGGCGCCGTGCAGGTGAGCGCCACAATCAGGACTGCATACGACCGAGGCACACAGGGCCAACACCCGGCATCATGGTGTGGGGAGCGATCTCCTACACTGGCCGTACACCACTGGTGATCGTCGAGGGGACACGGAATAGTGCACGGTACATCCAAACCGTCATCGAACCCATCGTTCTACCATTCCTAGACCGGCAAGGGAACTTGCTGTTCCCACAGGACAATGCACGTCCGCATGTATCCCGTGCCACCCAACGTGCTCTAGAAGGTGTAAGTCAACTACACTGGCCAGCAAGATCTCCGGATCTGTCCCCCATTGAGCACGTTTGGGACTGGATGAAGCGTCGTCTCACGCGGTCTGCACGTCCAGTACGAACGCTGGTCCAACTGAGGCGCCAGGTGGAAATGGCATGGCAAGCCGTTCCACAGGACTGCATCCAGCATCTCTACGATCGTCTCCATGGGAGAATAGCAGCCTGCATTGCTGCGAAAGGTGGATATACACTGTACTAGTGCCGACATTGTGCATGCTCTGTTGCCTGTGTCTATGTGCCTGTGGTTCTGTCAGTGTGATCATGTGATGTATCTGACCCCAGGAATGTGTCAATAAAGTTTCCCCTTCCTGGGACAATGAATTCACGGTGTTCTTATTTCAATTTCCAGGAGTGTAGTTCTGGAGGGAACTTACACCATGGATCCCGCAGGGCTGTACGTAAATCCGTAAGAGTACGATGGAGTGGAGATCTCTTCTGAACAGTACGTTGCAAGGCATAACAGATAGGCTCAATAATGTTCATATCTGGGGAGTTTGGTGGCTAGTGTAGGTGTTTAAACTCAGAAAAGTGTTGTTCCTGGACCCACTCTGTAGCAATTTTGGACGTGTGGGATGTCGCATTGCCCACGTCCGTCGGAAAGCTCAGCTTGCGTACGTGTCACCTGTCAGAGTGGTATCCAGTAGAGGGGTTCCATATCAATCCAACTGCACACTTCCCACAGCATTACAGAGCCTCCACCAGCTTTAAAAGTCCCTTCCTAACATGCAGGGTTCATGGGTTCATGGGGTTGTCTCTACACCCATATATGTCCATCCACTAGAGAAAATTTGAAACTAGACTTGTCCGACCAGGCAACACGTTTCTAGTCATCAACAGTCCAATGACGGCGATGACAGGCCGAGGTGAGGCGTGAAGGTTTGTGTAGTGCAATCATCAAGGGTACACGAGAGGGGCTTCGGCTCCGAAAGTCCATATCGATGGTGATTCGTTGAATGGTTCGCACGATGACACTTTTTGATGGCGGAGCACTGAAATCCGCATCAGTTTGGGGAAGGGTCGCATTTCTGTCATGTTGAACGATTTTCTTCAAACGTCGTTAGTCCTGTTCTTGCGGGATCTTTTTCTAGCCGCAGCAGTGTCAGAGATTTTGATGTTTTACCGGATTCCTGATATTCACGTTACACTCGTGAAATGGTTGTACGGGCAAATCCCCACTTCATCGCTACCTCGGAGATGCTGTGTCCCATCGCTCGTGTGTCGACTACAAAAACACGTTCAAACGCACTTGAATCTTGATAACCTGTAAATGTAGCAGCAGTAATCGATCTAACAACAGCGCCAGTCACTTGTTGTCTTACCGCAGCGTCCTATTCTGACTTTTTATATATCCCTGTATTTGAATACATATGCCTATATGAGTTTCTTTGGCGCTTCAGTGTATACTGCGGCGGCAGAGTGCGCTTATGGCACCAAGCTGCTGGAGGCATGGCTTCGTGGGTGTGCTCCATTGGTTGTGCCGGATTCTACCAAACCGCTATCTTTGTCTGACGAAATCTCACAATTTCGTTGCCAACTGAGACGCCCATGGGGTGGTATCTATAGTCGATACCATATATAAAGTACCTCGAAAACGTTGACTATTGTATTCTCAGAAATGGTCAAATACACTCCTGGAAATTGAAATATGAACACCGTGAATTCATTGTCCCAGGAAGGGGAAACTTTATTGACACATTCCTGGGGTCAGATACATCACATGATCACACTGACAGAACCACAGGCACATAGACACAGGCAACAGAGCATGCACAATGTCGGCACTAGTACAGTGTATATTCACCTTTCGCAGCAATGCAGGCTGCTATTCTCCCATGGAGACGATCGTAGAGATGCTGGATGTAGTCCTGTGGAACGGCTTGCCATGCCATTTCCACCTGGCGCCTCAGCTGGACCAGCGTTCGTGCTGGACGTGCAGACCGCGTGAGACGACGCTTCATCCAGTCCCAAACATGCTCAATGGGGGACAGATCCGGAGATCTTGCTGGCCAGGGTAGTTGACTTACACCTTCTAGAGCACGTTGGGTGGCACGGGATACATGCGGACGTGCATTGTCCTGTTGGAACAGCAAGTTCCCTTGCCGGTCTAGGAATGGTAGAACGATGGGTTCGATGACGGTTTGGATGTACCGTGCACTATTCAGTGTCCCCTCGACGATCACCAGTGGTGTACGGCCAGTGTAGGAGATCGCTCCTCACACCATGATGCCGGGTGTTGGCTCTGTGTGCCTCGGTCGTATGCAGTCCTGATTGTGGCGCTCACCTGCACGGCGCCAAACACGCATAAGACCATCATTGGCACCAAGGCAGAAGGGACTCTCATCGCTGAAGACGACACGTCTCCATTCGTTCCTCCATTCATGCCTGTCGCGACACCACTGTAGGCGGGCTGCACGATGTTGGGGCGTGAGCGGAAGACGGCCTAACGGTGTGCGGGACCGTAGCCCAGCTTCATGGAGACGGTTGCGAATGGTCCTCGCCGATACCCCAGCAGCAACAGTGTCCCTAATTTGCTGGGAAGTGGTGGTGCGGTCCCCTACGGCACTGCGTAGGATCCTACGGTCTTGGCGTGCATCCGTGCGTCGCTGCGGTCCGGTCCCAGGTCGACGGGCACGTGCACCTTCCGCCGACCACTGGCGACAACATCGATGTACTGTGGAGACCTCACGCCCCACGTGTTGAGCAATTCGGCGGTACGTCCACCCGGCCTCCCGCATGCCCACTATACGCCCTCGCTCAAAGTCCGTCAACTGCACATACGGTTCACGTCCACGCTGTCGCGGCATGCTACCAGTGTTAAAGACTGCGATGGAGCTCCGTATGCCACGGCAAACTGGCTGACACTGACGGCGGCGGTGCACAAATGCTGCGCAGCTAGCGCCATTCGACGGCCAACACCGCGGTTCCTGGTGTGTCCGCTGTGCCGTGCGTGTGATCATTGCTTGTACAGCCTTCTCGCAGTGTCCGGAGCAAGTATGGTGGGTCTGACACACCGGTGGCAATGTGTTCTTTTTTCCATTTCCAGAAGTGTATCTACGGATAACCCGAGACACAGTTTCGCTTATTTTGACCCCTCTTCCACTGAGCAAAGTTTCTAGGAAATCGAGTTATTCCACTCGCCATGTTTTCATCAGATGGACTCCACATCTTTTACTACAGATATTCAGCCACTTGCAGCACCATCTAGTGGTAATATTTTCGTTTCATCCTTCTTTGATAATACTCCGCTCTAATTTGACGTCACCATTCTTGCCAAACAGCTTTACCAGCAGCGCACGATCCTGCATTGCAGAGATCATGCCGAGTGTTTCACACACAAACAGGACGTCAGTGGTATACCCCGCAGCTTTTATTTTGCATATACTGCCACTTTCAGCGCCATCTAATGGGAATATTTTCTTTAAATTATTTTTGTTTCCATAAAGTTTTTCCATTTTTCGAAAATTCTGTTGAAATTTGTCTTCACTCTGAGCAGTCGTTCATTTTTCATAACGTTTTGAAAGTGGAACTTTAATAAAAATCACCATATATTTCCTGGTTCACCTTCCAGGTAATATGAATGATTGGGCCCAAGACAAGTATGATGAACACCACCGAAGCATCACACAGCTACCTATGGTCCGAAATAAACTTCCTAGTCACGGTGGGTTAAATGTCTCTTTGGGCTGAGGTGCACTCTATACGTTGCATCATTTGAAAAATGGCAAAAATGCGACTCATCAGCGGACACTGCATGGCTCCGGTCTCAGTTTTGTGCAGTTTCTGTTTTCTGTGGCCCACTGACGACATACAGCTCTATGCGCCGCCTTGAGTAAAGATCTTTCGCAAGATAGGTCTTTTCCAAGATACCCAACTATGAAGTCCATCGCATCCAGTGTCCTTTTCAATGTTCGCTCAGAAAGTGATTCACATTAACTTGAGTTAACTGGCAGCGGCAGTTCCTGTCGGATTTGAAACCTATTGTCATCAACTGTGCGTGACACTCGTATATTGCAACTGGTGCTGTCGGTTATGATGGTTTTCGACCACTATTCTTATGATGTGTTACATGGCTGTGAGTTACCACTTTTTTCTAGGCACATAGGACAGTCCACGTGGGTACACCAACAAATCGTGACAACTTCATTCGCTTTGGGGTTATGGGCGCGTAACGAAAGCTCACTTCTGCCATTCTGTAACGATTCCACGGCGACCATTATATTACACCAAATGCAAGGGACCTTCAAATTCCCACCACTTCATTGCCATGTCTTACGTCAGCGTTCGTGGGGTCACATGACCACCCGATAAGGAATTCTCGCACGCTCAACATGTATTGCACAATACTGAGTACAGTCTGGGAGCGGTACTGACGGATAGCGCAGTACATTGAAGCAGACTGCAGAAGTCTAAAAACATGGACACTCGCTCAATACATTGCGTAATATGGTTTGTGACGTAACGGGGATACTGTGCAGTACACATTATTTCTTGCCAAGACCTAATGATATGTGCCGGCCGCGGTGGTCTAGCGGTTCTAGGAGCGCAGTCCGATACCGTGCGACTGCTACGGTCGCAGGTTCGAATCCTGCCTCGGGCATGGGTGTGTGTGATGTCCTTAGGTTAGTTAGGTTTAAGTAGTTCTAAGTTCTAGGGGACTGATGACCACAGATGTTAAGTCCCATAGTGCTCAGAACCATTTTTTGAACCTAATGATATGTGGACAAACAAGCAACTGATGTAGCGACGACATGTGAGAATGAGAATGGTTGCATCAGGAACAGACAGATGAAAAGAATGATCTCTTGAAGTGCATGCAGGGGAGCAGTTAGGTCACGTACAGCATGCTACGGGTGTAAGTGCAGGTACTTTTATATATGATGATCCTATCTTAATTTGTACACATATCATTGTGTTGGTTGTTTCTTCGCCGTGTCAAACAGTCTTACTACATGCACGTCACAAATTCAACGACTTTATGTTTTCGGCACTGTCGTACTACACCAGTAAGTGCAGAATAGGCCCGTTTTGTGTCCATGAGTCCAGACTTCAACATCTGGTCTGTTGTCCAGTGGACAATAAGCGACCATACAAACACTGATGGAGTTTTGTCACACCATACACAATAGCAAGAGCTTGTTTTTCAATTTCAGAATAATTCCACTGAGTTTGAGTTAACAACTTTGAGGCAAAAGCCATAGGTCTGTCTTGTAAACCAATTCTGTGTGAAATTAAAGCGCTGATTCCGTAGGAAGAAGCGTCTACTTGCAAAACTACTGGCTTGGCAGAGTCAGAATGAACTAAACATTCGTCACTAAGCAAGGCATTTTTGAGTTTCTGAAATGCATTTTGACAATCTTTAGACCACACAAATGGCACACTTTGGCGACGGAAGCGATACAACGGAGCAGCGATCTGTGAAGCGTTCGGAATAAAGCGATTGTAGTACGGCATCTTGCCTAGTACTGACTGCAATTCACACTAAGAACTGTAGTTCAGTTTGAAAAAGTTACACGTTTCGAGACGACACTTGAGTCCCGCTTCGGACAACACTCGAAAAAGAGCACTCAAATTGGCAATGTGTTCCTCTCTTGTACGACCTGACACAACAATGTGGACAAGGGAGTTTGAACAAAATGGAAGTTTTGCAGTCAGCTGTAACAAGTAACGTTGAAAAATGGCGGGTGCGGAAGCACTGCTGAAACGCAAATATTTGAATAGTCTTAAGTGTGTATTTACAACAAACACTACCCGTGATTCATCATCCAGTGGAATTTGCAAGTATGCATCACGCAGACCTGTCTTAGAAAATTAACGTCTTGGACCAAGTCTGTCCATGAGTTTCTTAGGGCGAGGTAACCGATAAGTGTCAGCTACTGTCTGTGGGTTGACTGTAGACTTGAAGTCAACACAAATGCGAATGAAATCAAAAGGTTTAGGCAACAAAACTAGTGGACTTGCCCACTGCCTAGCTTGAATGGGAGCAATTACACCATTATCTTGCAATTTTTTCAATTCACTGGCTACTTTGTCTCTTAATGCAATTGGAACGGGGCGGGCCTGAAAAACTTCGGCTGTGCATTGTCTTTCAATTGTTGAGTGGTACTTAAGTAAATAATTTAGTGAAATCAAAGTGAACTAGAAATTAGAATATAAATGGAAAACTTGGTTTAGTTTAGAGAGTTACATACTGGCATTCAGCGGGCAAGAACAGCAGAACAGAAGAGACAATGACCGTGAAGTGAGAAGTTCCACATAAGCGGGCGCTGTCGATTCAGCCGTCAGGGCATCGCCCGACCGGCTCACGTATTTCTCAGTTGTCGCATGTGAGCAAAGGCCCTCGCCTACATTCCAAGAGGCAATGACCGACGTTAAGAAGATTCTTCGAGAAGCTTTTCAACGTGACGGAAGAGGCAATGACTGGCTCACGTGTTTCTCAGTTGTCGCATGTGAGCAAAGGCCCTCGCCTACATTCCAAGAGCCAATGACCGACGTCAAGAAGATTCTTCGAGAAGCTTTTCAACGTGACGGAAGAGGCAATGACCGGCTCACGTGTTTCTCAGTCGTCACATGCGATCAGAGGCCCCCGCCCACATTCCAAGAGCCAATGACCGACGTTAAGAAGATTCTTCGAGAAGCTTTTCAACGTGACAGAAGAGCCAATGGCCGTGAAGTCGTTCACCTCCAGTGAACTGAAGTGAATAAATACGCGAGACGCGGTGGGCCCGACAGATGAAGACAGATGAAGACAGACGGAGACGAAGATGAGAGGCGAAGGAAGAAAAGAAGAGTAGCAGTAGTTTTCAGTCAGTTTCGGTGCTGAAGACCGTCATGCAAGAAGAGACTACATCATGCACAGTCGCACCAAGTCCGCTGCTGTAATGGAATAGCAAGCAGCAGCCGCGGCGCCAGAAGACAGAAGTTAAAAGGTATTGAAAGTCTGATTTTTACGTACCCGGGTGACTCGTGAGGACGGGAAGGAGAAGGCCTCACCTCAGCAGTCACCTGTGAGCTGGGATAAAGACCTGACAGCCGAAGACTGGTTCGAGTTCGGGACACTGGCCTTGCCCCGCCGCGCCGCTCCGCTGGTCGACGCACAACACACGCGGCCGCTTAGAGAAGAGAAACACTGGGACGCCACACCCAAGGTATCATCCGATGCACGACTTCGCTCGCAATAGTTAAACCGGCCACCTCGCGCTGCGCGTCTCCGGTCAGCTGGGCGAGACGGCGACACGAGATACACACCGCTACGCGTAATCAGACGCCGCCGCCGCCGCCGCCGCCGCCGCCACTGCCGCTGCCACAGCAGAAGACTTCACAAACGACACAGCCTCCGCTCTCCGAACCAGAACATCCCGTAAGATACATTTGTATAAATCTTCAATAAAAGTTATCTTATGTAAAAATGATGTTTCATTCGACCTCATACCCGAGCCAAGGAAGAACCCACCCTGCCCACAAGTTGTTAAGAGAGAAAAGTTAATTTATTTAATATTTTCACCCTGACAGAATGCTTTAGAATGCTCATCCTGACAATTGACAGCATCCAAAGAGAAACCCAGTTACATTGAGTGACGGAAGTGTCACATTTAGTAACACAACTGTTACATTTGATGTCAGAAGCCGTTTTAGTTGTTGCACAATGTAACATGAGCTACAAAGTTATTAGTTTATACTATTCCTTTGGAAAATGGTTCAGGAAATTCTTTAAGCAAGCTAGCTACATTGGCTGTCGGATCAAATGCTGATATGAAAAGTAAATTGTCTTGGATGATAAGGCCAAACAAATCAAAGGCATCTTAACCGGAAATATCCCACAGTCTCTTGAGTTCAACACCTTAAAATTCACTGTCCTGGTATGAGATTAATATATGGTAGGCAAACTACACCCTCCAGGGACTGAAATTTCCTGTCCGTTGTAAGCAGTGAGGTGCTTGCTAGATTTAGAAAGGTGTGGTGAGCCTGTCTCTTCGTACGTAGCGACTTAAGCAAAGGCCGGCCGGAGTGACCGAGCGGTTCTAGGCGCTTCAGTCTGGAAGCGCGCGACCGCTGCGGTCGCAGGTTCGAATCCTGCCTCGGGCATGGATGTGTGTGATGTCCGTAGGTTAGTTAGGTTTAAGTAGTTCTAAGTTCTAGTGGACTGATGACCTCAGATGTTAAGTCCCATAGTGCTCAGAGCCATTTGAACCATTTTTCAACTTCAGCAAAGTGACTGATACACCTGTGCCTAACTGTAAGTTCACACACCGGCCAGCAATACGTAATGAGACAGTTAGTTAGTATGTCGTTCCACAGCACTAGGGCGATAAGGAGGCACAACCTTAATCTTACTTTGGTCAGAACCTGTCGGAAGTTTGGAAAACGCAACGTTCACTGCATGTTCACGAACCGGTTTTTTTTTCTGGGAGCGGGAAAAATTGGCGTGGTGATGGCTTTGCAAACAAACTGCTTGTACATGGACTTTTTTCTGCACGTGTAACACGTGGCGTTACGTGATGGGCAGTCTTGTCTTTTATGGCGAGCAAAACATCTAGGGCAAGACTTCACTATGTTCGCAGGTCAGTTAACATGTTTACGAGGCTGTCCGCGCTGCTGTGTACGAGCTCGCTATTGCGGCTGCTTGCTGCGGTCGCGGGCAAAGGGCGACTCAGCCCGATAAATTGGGGCCTGGTCAAACTTATCGGCCGCTATGGCACCCGAATCATATTGCTTAATATTTGCAACACTCGAGGAAGTGAAGGATCAGAGTATTTTAAGATCTGTTCCCGTACCCTACTATGGGAGTACTGAATGTTATAGCGTCTCGAATCAAGTGGTTCAAATGACTCTGAGCACTATGGGACTCAACATCTTAGGTCATCAGTCCCCTAGACTTAGAACTACTTAAACCTAAGGACATCACCCATATCCATGCCCGAGGCAGGATTCGAACCTGCGACCGTAGCAGCAGCGCGGTTCCGGGCTGCAGCGCCTAGAACCGCTTAGCCACCGCTGCCGGCCGTCTCGAATCACGAGGTCACTATAAAGGTTGCCACAACTACACTTAAATTTATACTTTCTAGTCATGCCCGTTAATTCTGCAAACCACTGACATTACGTCTGTTCCGGCTTTTTCTGTAAACGAAAGAACTGATATCTGGCTGCAGGTACTTGAACTTTCTGTTCTTAGTATTTGGTTAATGCAGCGATTACTTCGTCATAACTGAGTTCGTCGGAAGACGCTGTTGGGAATAATTTTTGTATTAGCCTGAACACTGGGGACCCCGAAGTCGAAAGACAGTATTGTAGCTTCACAGTACCTTGAATGCGATGAACTGCGCAATGAGCTTGGAACTGTGTCAGGTATTTGTTCCATTCCTTTTACGTTATAGCAGAAAACAAGCAAAGCCTCTGAAAAGAGAAATTTGATTAGTTGTGCGTCTCTGCTAGTGGAATAGATTCAAGTACACAACAAAAAATGTGTAATTAGGAACCCCTGCAATCTGAAACACAAGAGAAGCAAGCAAAATCTTCTTCACTAAATGTTCTCGTCGCCAGTGTTGTGTTCTCTTTAGCCGCTTTTAGGTCGTCTCGTTCTCTCTGCAGAGCTGTACCATGGGAAGCAAGGAAACGAGGTTGGTTGGCGGCCTGTATCCTCGTCCTATAACACAAACTGCACGCATTTAATAACTGGGTACTTTATTCATAAAGAAAGAGCTACTTAACTTCAGTTTCCACGTGCTGTGGTACAAATCCTATTGAAGTCAGCTATGTTCACTATAAGGTTACTATGTGCTGCCTGTCTCTGTGCTAGAGGCTAAGTCTGCCGCTCCGTCTCGGTGACACGATGGAACTCCACGGCGTACAGACTCGATCTAACTGGAACGAAGTGAACTAACTGCCTAAACTGCCTCCCCGGTCTGCAGCGGCGATCCTAAATACTGGCGGCTGAGAGTGCGTTGGCGACGTATTTCCAGCGAGTCTTGTCGTTGGCCTCTATTAATACTCTCGTGATCTGTATGCTGCATTATGTGCTGGCGCCAGCGTACGCCAGCACATCCTTCTTTCAACGATCAACTACAAGATTTCTTCTGTTACCACTGGCTCCTTCGCAGTTCGCGCCTTGTACCGGCACTGTTCCTTCCAATTTCTGTGAATGCCCTTTTTAGAGGTTTCCATTCCCGTTCAACGAGAACTTGCAGAGTATCTGTTCATTCCTTAGTACTTCTGTGTCCCACTTATTTGCACATTATTCTGCCTTACTAGTCTCCTAAACTGCAGCCTACTCTTCATCACTACTTGTGGTGTGCTTACTGTAAGACCTTCAGTACACACACCATCAGATTATTTGACTTATCGCTGTAACGAAGTAGGCGAGTGTCAGCAACATGTCTCGTGGTGTTATCGTGACGTGTTTATCTTCTGCTGTTAGGTCAGACGATAGAAATGCCACTTGCACACTTAGAGTAGCAGATTGACGATGACCAAAATTGACTATCTGAAGTTCCTTTGGTATTGGTACGTTAACCTTATTCTCAAATATATCTCTGATTCTTGACAAAAGTGTCTATACATTTATCTTCATGGCTATGTACAGGAATATGGTAATCTTATTAAAACTTGGTATAGACTGGTAACAGACAAATATAGAACTAGTACAGACTAATGCAGACTGGTACAGACTGGTGCAGACAAATGCAGACTGGCTAATCGTAGGTCTGTACACTCGTTATAATACCTCGCGCGTTCATGTATCACTGCGCGAGTGTGATCTGCAAAGAGAAAAGGTTATACGTTAGCAGCAATCTCATTGGCTGCGTTACATATTAGCACGCGGATCGGTGGAAGCAGAATTGGTCCGTCTCTATGGCAGCGTCATCTCTTAGTGTGGAGATGGACGAGTGCTGCATCTGCACTGTTGTGCTTAGCTGGGTGCGCTCTAGTGGGAAAGTTGTGTACGCGCTGACTCCACGGAACTATGTACACAACACTACTAAAGTGTTATCTGAGTCCATGCCTGCTCTTGCGTACAGCTTCCAGTAACCGACTTCGGATTCTCTGCCTAATCATAACGTAATCTAACTGAAATGTTCTCGCATCTGCTGGCCTTTTCCAAGTATACCTCCTACTCTAGCGGTTCTAGGACACACTCTTCCTTGAAATGATACGGATCCTGTACACCTCCCGCAAACTCGATCCTCCTCATCCGCTTGTCTCACCCATCCTCTCCCACCCCCGCTCGCTGCCGCGCCTGTATTCCTACGTCCCACCCGGTCTCCATCTCTCCACCCTCCACACCCTCTCCCAAGGTGGCTTCCGCCAGCTCCCCCTCCCTGATGATGTCCTCCTCCCCTCCATCTACCTCTCCTATCAACTTTGATCCTCCCCCCCCCACTTCCTGTGTCCTTTCCTTTAGGCACCCTCCCTCCCTTCTCTTTCCTTTTCCCAAATCCCCTCCCTCCTTCCCTCATCCCCCGGGCTTCCCCTCCACCTTCCTCCCCTCCCCCTATCTCCCCTGCCCATGGCATCTGCTCTCCCCTCTCCCTCTCCCCCCCCCCTCCTCCTCTCTTGGCAGGTCCCCAGACTCGTACACGGTTAGTGAACATTCGCGCGCCGGAGATCAACGCCTTGTGTTCTGTGTGTGCCGACATTTTGTGCTTAAGTGCTTCAGTGTTATTCATTTTGTGCTCCTACGTTCACGTGTGACACTTTTCATCTCTGCCTGTGTCCAAGTGTATGAACAATTTTATCTTGGACTCTACGCCCGTGAACGGCACCTTGTATTTTAAACAGTGTTTGTCTCCGTTTCTATGTCCTCCATGTTTTTTCTCTAAATGTCTCCCTTTGTATGTTTGTGTATCTCTGTGGCCAAAGAGCGGCGTAGTATGCTGCTGCAGGCCTGCCTGTAATACAGGTTTCAAAATGACAATAAAGAAAAAAAAACTAGGACACAGTATTCGCTTTTACTAGATGAAATTTGTTACAGAACACAGTTAGTCTTTCCCCTCTCTCACTCCTAGAACCAAGTCCATATTCTCCCGCAACCCTTTCTTCAGCTCCTTCCGCTACAACCACATTCCAATACCCGATGACTGAAATAGTCAACCATTATCCTCATACACTTCCTCTATCTCTTGATTGGGTGCTCTCATTACTCGTAAATTCTGCGATCCTGAGTTACAGTTTGTAATCTCTCTCCTCCTTCCTTCTTCCAGCTACTGCCCACGTTAAACAATGCCCAGTCCAAGTAATTAATAAGTAAAGTCTTTATAAACATTTTGAGAGGAACGAAAATTGCAATAAACTTTAAAGTTTACTTAGTTTGTCATGTTGAGATGGCTCCAGTTCTTCTTGTCTAGGGGTCTGATACCGGAAGCTGAAAATCTCACATCAGGTCTTCACGGTTGGTTTGAACTAAATAAATTTGAAGATTGTTGCTGCAGAATTTTTTATGGAAAAATATTTTCCCACATTTTAGCAGTTCATGCAGTCTTTTGATTTTTCACATTAACAAAGCCGAAATTGCATTGTTAACACCTATTATACAAAAATACGTCCGATCACATCAGAGACAAGCACATGACTCTTACACTCTGCGGAAAAACAATATTCCAAAGGGTTTACAATTTTTCTTAACAAATGAATTCCTACTAGCTTTCGTTACATTATTAATTTGAATTAATGTTTCATAAACAAATCCAGAAATGAAGATAGTAAACAGTGCAGGATTGCGTAATTAATAATAGAAATTTTATGTGTGCAAATATTTCTTAATTTCAAACATTTAAAAAAACTTAAACTGTACATTCAGAACTACTACTTACCGGTTGTAACATCGAAACTAAAATATTTTATAAAGTTACTTTATTTTGATATATTTTAGCTGGAAATATAGCATACTATGTATAAAATTGTATGAAAGTGTTTAGAAAAGCAACTGAGATAATATTTGACCTGCCCAAAATTCGAAAAATAATACTAGTATCGACAACTACTGTTGAGGAAAAGTAATGCTAGACGAGGATGTCCCGTTACTAGTTCGAGCTCAGAAAATATATGTTTCTTTCTGACAAACTTCGTCACCTTTTGTCAAGTCAAGCCATGAGCTTAAATTGTCATTAAGCCACTGTTTATGGAAGATTATTAACAGGGGTGAAACAGCGGTAGTTTTGGCTCACATTGAGCACTGGGAATATATACTAATGACGGAAAAATTTCCTACAAATAAAATTGAGTGGAATTCACACAAACTCTTTCGTCTTGACTACAGTTATTGTTAATAGCTTTCCCATCACTAACATAATATTATATTGAGGCCTTACAGCTACTTAGATGGAGCTTTTATCCAACTTTGAACTAGCAGCGATAGATGGAGTCTCTTCCCTAGATAACAAATAGCCAAACGTGTGGTTATATTTAGAGTTCAATCGTCAGCTTTAAATACTTAAATTTTTTAGTTTACCATTTCTCATACAGCATTAGAGTATTATATGCGTCTGCTTTAGATCCATAGTCTTTTCATAAGTAACTCCTTCATCCGTGAGCCATTTTTCACCGTAGCCGCCTAACCAGGCAGCGCCGGGCCTGCCGCCAGACGTCTTGGCAGCCATTTGTGAACAGAATAGGCTCTGCCGTGAATTGTGGTTAACAAGGTACCCGCATCTGTATCGGCAAATCAACCAGCTGAGAAGAGACATCATAGCCGAAATAGTGACCCACATGAACCGACATTGGGCAGAGAAACTCCGTCCATTCAATCAGACCTTATGCACTGGCATTCTGTCAGCTTCTTCACTAACAGAAGCGCAGCAATCACACCGCTTCAGTCCCAGGATAGAACTGCATACTGGCCTGAAGACCAAGTGAACATGCTGGCGGACGCCTTTGAGGCCAACTTCCAGCCGTTGCAAGACAGGCTGGACCCTCATCGCACAGACACCATCGGACGTGCAGCAGACGCCCTACTCTGGGAACCTGGTGGAGACGACGATCCCATCTCCCCACCACTGCTGAAGATGTTCAGGAATGCATCCAAGCTTTACCCCAAATAAGGCCCCATTCTCTCACGACATCCGAGGTCATGTACCGGAAGCAACTTCAGTGGTCTTCAGTACTATATCTAGCAGCAATATTTAACTGAAGTTACAATCTTTTGAGGAATTAGGCCACGTCATATTTCCCCTAAAATAATAGACGTTTCGACCCCTCTGCTGGGGTTTTCCTCAGGATCTTCCGACGTCCACTACTGCTAGAAACTGTTGAGAAGGACGACGAGACCATGATATACAAACACAGCTAATGGAGGGAGGCCCTTGCGTCCCATCTTCAGTGCGACTGCAACGCCCTCGAAGACTGAGCAGCCATGGTGCGCATCGGCTTCAACCTGCGATGACACAAGCTGACATCTTCAACCGCTGGCGGCGCGCGCGATTAGCCGAGCGGTCTGTGGCGCTGCAATCATGGACTGTGCGGCCGAGGTTCGAGTCCTCCCTCGTGCATAGGTAAGTGTGTTTCTCCTTAGGATAATTTAGGTTAAGTAGTGTGTAAGCTTAGGCACTAATGACCTTAGTAGTTATGTCCCATAAGATTTCACACACATTTGAACATTGTTTTTTAAACACACAATAACATAAGCAAGAATTAAAAACTCTCAAGGTTTGACGAAAGAGCTCCTTTGATTTAATTTTAATCGGCTGAAGGCCACATACGAAAATCCAAGCCCCAAGGCCTAAGCAAGGAATTAAGGTACAGGAGTTCTTCCAGAAGTTTCACTTCTGTTTAAATTATTTTTTTTTACTTCAATAAAATAGGCTGAAATCCACACATTAAGCAAGAACAGTGTTACGGCTTAAGGTCAAAACAAATATTTTCAGTGTTGATTCTAAATAGGCTGAAATCCGGCTGAAGACCGGATATCAACCAAACAATTTAATGCCTTAAAGTCTAGGAACAAGGGCTTTCAATTGAACAGGGTGAGAGCCTTAGCTTAAAACATTTCATACAAACTCGGATGGAGGCCTCATGCCCAAGAAAATAACAATCTTATGACTTGAAACTTCCTGGTAGACTAAAACTGTGTGCCCGACCGAGACTCGAACTCGGGACCTTTGCCATTCGCGGGAAAGTGCTCTACCATCTGAGCTACCGAAGCACGACTCACGCCCGGTACCCACAGCTTTACTTCTGCCAGTACCTCGTCTCCTACCTTCCAAACTTTACAAAAGCTCTCCTGCGAACCTTGCAGAACTAGCACTCCTGAAAGAAAGGATATTGCGGAGACATGGCTTAGCCACAGCCTGGGGGATGTTTCCAGAATGAGATTTTCACTCTGCAGCGGAGTGTGCGCTGATATGAAACTTCCTGGCAGATTAAAACTGTGTGCCCGACCGAGACTCGAACTCGGGACCTTTCTGCAAGGTTCGCAGGAGAGCTTCTGTAAAGTTTGGAAGCTAGGAGACGAGGTACTGGCAGAAGTAAAGCTCTGAGTACCGGGCGTGAGTCGTGCTTCGGTAGCTGAGATGGTAGAGCACTTGCCCGCGAAAGGCAAAGGTCCCGAGTTCGAGTCTCGGTCGGGTACACAATTTTAATCTGCCAGAAAGTTTCATATCAGCGCACACTCCGCTACAGAGTGAAAATCTCATTCTGGAAACATCCCCCAGGCTGTGGCTAAGCCATGTCTCCGCTTATACTTTCTTTCAGGAGTGCTAGTTCTGCGAGGTTCGCAGGAGAGCTTCTGTAAAGTTTGGAAGGTAGGAGACGAGGTACTGGCAGAATTAAAGCTGTGAGTACCGGACGTGAGTCGTGCTTCGGTAGCTCGCAGTCCGCCTTTAGCCGCGGAGCAGCTCGGACTTGTTTACGTCCCGGCTGCGAACGTTCGCGGAAGAAGCGGTGTTTACACCGTCGTCACTCGCGTGTGTTACTGTTTGAATCGAACGCAATGGCACACAATTTCCGAAAAACCACGATACAGTTCACGTTCTGTAACGAGTATGCACGACCGAAGGCATTCGAAATCGAACGTTTCTTGAGGGACGAAGTGCAACTTAATTACACTGAGGTTATTGGAATTCATTTATCGATCGTGAGCAGCACTCTTTACGTAAAGATGATTGACGACGCAGCATGCGATAAGATCATTGAAGCCGCCAAACGAGGATTCCAGTTCCGACATTCCGATGGTCATATTGGCGAAGTATTAGTCGCTCATTCGGGCCTGGGTGTGCGTACGATTCGAGTCTTTGAGCTGCCTTTCGAGGTACCAGACTCCTTGGTCACTGAATCGCTCCAGCCATATGGCAGAGTTATTAGTCATACGGCCGAACGTTGGGCAAGTTTTAGCACGTATCCAGTGCTCAATGGTGTCCGACAGGTGCGCATTGCGCTTACGAAACATGTGCCATCGTACATCAACATCGGCGGCTGTCGAGCTATTGTCATCTATGATGGACAGCCCCGGACATGCTCCGGGTGTGGTGGTGAAGGACATCTTCGATCTGCGTGTATGCAGAGGAGACTCGTGCAACTCCCCAGCGGAGACCTCCAGACTCCGACTACACCAACGTCACTGCCGATGACTTACGTGGCGGCGCTTCGCGGGGAGGTGACGCCGAGGTCGGAGCGCACTATCGAACCGACGCCGCAGTTGATTGAGGCGCCTTCGGACCCCACTGAAGAAGGAACGGCTCCCACCAACCCTCAGTGCCAGACATTACAGGTGGTGCAGAAAGAGGATGACAGCATCACAACAGGCATGGAAGCTGAAGTGGAACGGCCCCAGGGCGTTGTAGCGGCGGCGAGAGCGCAGGTGATGCAAGATTCGCCAACACCAGAGGCCGAGGTTAGGGCCCGCAAACAACGCTCGCCAAAGCGCCGCAAGAAGCGCCGACTAAACTCTGCGGAGACGCTCCCTTCTCTTCTTGGGAGCCCAGATGAGTCTAACACTATGGAACTGTCTGACTTGGAACCACAAGCTTCGGATGTCGCAGACCATATGAATTCGGACAGTGAAAAGATGTCATGTCGCTCGGAAGACGCATCCGCTCAGGGGCCTGCTACCCCTTCTGCGGTGGAGTCTAACGCTGCGAAAGAACAACAGATGTCACACATCAATGCCGCACAGGAAAATTTGGAGCACCCCAATAATATCAGCTGGTATGAACAGGACGACGAAATCACCGATGCGGACCATTCTATTGGTGGGGACTTGCATCCGTCCGCATCTCAAGAAACCTAATGCCGCAGGGACACGTCCGTCGGGCGACCCTATGCGGATGTGCAAAGGGACTACCAATACGGTGAAACTTTGTCATTTTAACATCATGTGGAGATGACAGCTACTCGACCCCAGGCATACAGAATAGGGACAGTGAATGTAAATACCATTAGATCGCCCGTGAAACAGCAGTTGTTTAGGGACATGATATACGCGTCGGATGTGGATATACTTATGGTGCAGGAAATTTACATTCCTGAGTTCCAGGAAGTTCATGGATACATCTCCTACACCTCGCCGCACTCGAACAACGACAGTGGAACGGCGATATTGGTCCGGGACGGGATTCCGGTCCGAGACCTGGCTTATCTACCTTCGGCACGAGGACTGGCGATAACTGTTAATGGAATTCGCATTCTCAATGTTTATGCCCCTTCCGGCACAGACAACAGACGGGCGCGTGCTAGATATTATTCGGAAGAGATTGTGCCCTTATTTACCGGCAGATTCGATCATTTCATTATAGGTGGTGACTTCAATTGTGTTTTAGCGCAAAAAGACCAGACTCCACATTATAATACCTGTCGTGAATTGCATGTGCTATGCCGGGATCTGGAGTTAAGCGACACCTGGGACATGATTCATAGGAATCGTGATGGATACACTTTTTATACCAGTCACTCGGCGAGCAGACTCGATCGAATATATGTTTCGGTTGGCCTACAGGATAAGGTGGTCGACGCGGAACGATGGCCTGCGGCATTTACTGATCATATGGCTTACATTTGTACCATATCGCTCCCTAGGCAAAGTGTGTGGAGAAGCCGCGGGACATGGAAGCTCAATTCGTCACTTTTGGCGGACCCCGAATGTCGTCAGAGAGTCGAGGAGGTATGGGTCACATGTCAACGCCGTCTACCAACATATACCTCCGTGCTTCAATGGTGGCTCGAGTGTACTAAGCCGGCAATAAGAAGAGCTCTCATACAGTATGGTCGGGATAAGACGAGATGGCAACGAGACACTCTTGATTATTATTACACCATGCTTCGTGAGCTGTCCTTCCAGGTGCCGTCTGCAGAACATCATGCGGAAGCTCATCGTGTCAAGGCACAAATCCTATCGATCACGCGACGACGACTGGGTGGCATCCCAATACGGGCAAGATGTCTCGACACCATCACTGGGGAACGTACCTCGATGCACCATGTGTCGTGGGAACACAAACGTTACCGCCGGGCATTGGTAACAGTGCTCCACGGTTTAGATGGCCGTCAACTGACAACACAACAGGACATTGCAAACGAATTTTTAGAGCATTTCCGCCACCTCTATGCCGGTACACCGACGGACCGTCTGATGGGGGAAGAGATACTGCAACACCTGCAAACGACACTGACAGAGACGGATAAGGCAGCGCTTATGGAGCCACTCACAGAAGACGATATAAAGGTGGCACTCACAAAAGGAGCGGCCCATAAATCACCAGGTCCAGATGGGATTACGCTAGAGTTTTATCGAGAATTCGTGGACATGATGATGCCACAGTTGGTGTCGATGTACAATGAGGCGATGCGTCCGGACATGCGCCTACCGTCGGATTTTGTGACGGGCTTTCTTATTCCCATCCCGAAGATGGCGGGGAGTCATAGTGTTAATCAATATCGGCCTCTTACTATGCTAAACACCGACTATAAAATCTTTGCACGACTACTAGCGTCTCGTCTCAAGCTGGCGATATCCAGGACAATATCCCCTGATCAGGCTTGCCTAGGGGTGCGAAGCAACATATCCTCGGCGTTAAGTGAATACCGTGACGTTATCGCCCTTGCGGAAACGTGTAAAATGCGAGCAGCGATGATATCTGTGGACTTCGATCGTGCGTTCGACAGGATAAACCATGACTTCTTGGTGTCAGTCATGAGCCGAATGGCGATTCCTCCGGTTTTCATCTCCATCGTTATGAGGGTAATACGAGGGGCTACATCGAAGGTGATTGTAAACGGTCGGGAAGCGGGCTCGATTCCTATTAACAGCTCAGTCCGACAAGGGTGCCCACTCTCCATGATGCTGTTTGCGATAGCGCTTGAGCCGCTGATGTGTGTTATGAGGCGCTCACTTACTGGGATAGCGCTTCATGAGAACTCTTTCATTTGTCGCGCATATGCGGACGACGTGATCCTTCTTGTCAGATCTGTACATGAAGTTCGTCAGGCTGTTGAACATCTAGACTCTTACGGGACGGCGGCAGGCAGTGTCGTTAACATGACGAAATCCAAAATTATGCACATTGGACGGGGTCTCGGAGACGTACCGGGACCGTTCCAGACGGTGGAATCGCTGAGATGTCTGGGGATTACATTTACCCGTTCACTACGGCGGTCAGCGGCGGCGAGTTCTCGGCGGCTTCTGCAGAATGTTCGTCTGACGATACGCAACAACTCACTGAGAGCCTTTGACATGATCCAACGTGTGGCATACACCAACGTTCACATAGCGTCACGACTGCCCCATTTAGCGCAGATCCTACCAATACCGAAAGGTATCGCCGATCGCCTCATGGCTGCCTTTGGTTACTATGTTAGTACTGGGATGTTATTTAAGATCAAATATGATACGTTAACGCTACAGTTCCGGAACGGTGGCCTCAACCTCACAAACGTGCGAAACAAAGCTCTGGCGCTTTACATGCGAGCGATGATACGAAATTGGCAACAAAGACAGCATACCATAACGTCAGCTCTGATAGAAGCACTTGTTCCGCCTTCGTACGAACCCCCTATTGCGGTGGGCAATATTTCGCCTTCTCTTGCACACATTGCCTCATTTCTTGTTGATTACAGTTATGTTCGTCTGAAAGTACCTTCGACGAGAATACCCACGACTCGGGAGATCTATAGATGCTTGATGGATCACCATGGCCGCAACATAATGGAATTCAAATACCCGTCGAGAACGTGGAAACACATTTGGTGTGCAGTGCATACTCCATTACTGTCAACAGCAGCGAGATCGATGTGGTATATTCTTATAAACCGTAAACTTGTGACCAGGAGTCGATTACATACAATTCATATGGTCGATTCTCCTCTTTGCACCAACTGTGGACTGTTAGCCACGGAAGAACATGGTTTAGTGTGTGGCGCAGCGAGGGACGTCTGGATGCTGACGCGTCGAATATTGGCCTTCCTTCGGCGCACTAACTACACAGAAATCACATCGGATGTACTTTTTCTACCGGACAAGACCTTTTTTCCGAAACAAAAGACGTATGCGGTCAACTGGATCGCTGGACATGCGACGAAATATTTGTATTCGTACGATATTAAGTCCATGATGGATTATTGGATGTATTTACAAGAACAATACGAGCTCATACGGAGTCATACGAAATACAGGACTTACTTTTCCAATTTTTTAGGAAGTGTTTTTCACAATCCGCCCGACAGCTGGGGTGTCCCAGAACTGGGAAGACTCCTGCAGCAGAACGACTAGAGACAGTACTGTTCGGTTCGATTATATTGGCCTATAGCACACTGAGAAGAAAACTGGCCCCAACCTGTTGGCGCCAGTTATGACTGCATTATGTTAACGTGAAAAAAAAAAAAACAAAAGAAAAACACCCACACACACCACGATGGTAAACACCGAATCCGCCTCCGATAATGGTGCTTCGAATGGTCGACGCAGGAGAAATAAATACCGCCCACACTGCAGAAATGGTCAAGATTATATGGCTTTCTGCCAGGTTTATGATGCAACACCGCGTGCTGCAGGGATTGTGATGCAGATGATAACTTTATTTTCACTCCCGCCCGTGACTAGGATTGTCATTTACTTTATTCCTGTTACAAAAACAAAAAAAAAAAAAAAAAAAAAAAAAAGAGGGCGGCCTTTGCGTTGATTTTATGGTTTCCCAATTGTTTTTGCTGTCTCGATACTTTTCTTATCCCTAGGATAGCACAATTGTACGAATAAAGATTGTTTGTTTACCCTGCCTTCCTGTTCCCCCCCCCCTCCAAAAAAAAAAAAGTGGTCGCGTTGTTGGACCATAAAGCGGAGGAACCGCGTTTTTATTTTTATTTTATTTTATCAACAAAAAAAAAAAAGTGGCTAGCGTCACGGTTTCTTAATTTTGCACCCTGTGTTCGAAATCCGGGTACTGCTTTAAAAAAAAAAAAAAGACACAATAACAAGAAAAAAAAAAAAAAAAAAAAAGATGGTAGAGCACTTGCCCGCGAAAGACAAAGGTCCCGAGTTCGAGTCTCGGTCGGGCACACAGTTTTAATCTGCCAGGAAGTTTCATATCAGCGCACACTTTGCTGCAGAGTGAAAATCTCATTCTGGAATGTTATGGCTTAACGGCAAGAGAAATATATTGAATTTTCAGTTTAAGAGAGTTTAAAACTAGGCTGAAGGCTACACACCATGGACAAAGCAATTTCACGGCTTAAGGCCTAAAGAGAAAAAGCTTACAATTATAATAAGCTAAAACTCCGCTGAAGGCCACACAGAGTACTTAAGATCAAATGGAAACCACTACGTAAAACACAAGGAGCAGCGCTCAGAAATTTCCAAGGCTCGGCCTGGGAAGTAAAACAAACGCACGTTCACGTGAGACAGGCAGCCAGACCGACAACCTCTTATCGGAAGGCAACCGAGCCGAAGGCTAGCTGACAAACCAACGAACAAAATCACCCGACGAACAAAACGACAACAAGACGACAATAGTTCAATGTTCTGGATACTGGTGCCCAATCCAGCCAAGTCAATATAAACGCCCAAGACTACCAATACACCTCAGCTGTTGAACTGCACGCCGCGCTGGACAGCAACAAAACGATGAGGAAAATACACTGCCGAAAATTACGTCAAACCCCAGGGCAGGTAACCGGAACGATAACTGCCACAAGGCAGAAGATACTGCTGGTGCACTTCATTAATAAAGGAATGAATTAAATTAAGCCCCACCCAAGAAAACGGCTGCAATTCTAACCGGCTTCAATGCACACAGGTTGTTACTCGTGGGAATCTCGCAGAGAGAAGCCACCAGGATCAAAATGGTTCAAATGCCTCTAAGCACTATGTGATTTAACTTCTGAGGTCATCAGTCCCCTAGAACTACTTAAACCTAACTAACCTAAGGACATCACACACATTCATGCCCGAGGTAGGATTCGAACTTGCGACCGTAGCGGTCGCGCGGTTCCGGACTGAAGCGCCTAGAACCGCACAGCCACACTGGCCGGCTAATATATTCTTCTATTTCCAATACGGTACGCACATTTTACCAATTGTAGGGTGTGGACAGCAAATATTCTTTGCATTTCACAATATTGAGTCTGACCCATTGAATCGGGTGGAAATTCGTATATATTTGGATTTTTCAAGACATGAGCCATTGAAATAACACGAGGGACCTACACTAGCACCACACTGATCGCTAATAATTTTTTTTTTCTATTCTCGGTAGGCTTACAGTCGCGGTATTGACGCCACTCAGTAATTCGCATTTCGTGTGAACGCTGACAGAAATCAGTGTCCCCGTAATTTGAAAAAGTTTTTGTACTTTCATTTATATTTCACTCGCAATACCGTCTGGTCTAAAACGTTTCTCGTAGTATGCTATTGGCTATAAAACTTTTTCACTATGGGATTTGTAAATCAAGTGCCCGTAATTTGGTACGAATTATGAAAAGGTATGGGGTTTACTACGAGGCTAAGATGTGAGACTACAATGCGCACAAAACAAATCAGATGTTTTAAGGGCATACTTTTTTTCAAGATCGAAACATTAGGGAACTAAATAATCGCGCGAAACGAAAAGTAGCTTTTCCTTTTCTCACCAGGAAAGAAAGCTTTTAAGGAAAAAAATAAGTCTATAAAGCAGAGAAACCTTTAGTCTGCGCCTTTCTTTGTGTGGCCTCAAGACATAAAACTTTTACGTCTGTTAGTGGTTTTCTTACAGGTACGTCTCCTATCACATCTTTCATTATTTGGTACTCCCTGAGACGCCTTATAGTTGCAAGTTATGGTTTAATATAGACAACGGTTTCCTCTAGGCATACTAGTCTCAAAGTTTGCACTATGTTATAAACATGTTTTTGAATGTATTGAGACAGCAGTTGTTGTACTGTCCCATCTTCTCTTTCGGCAAATTTCTTTCGATTTATGATGTTTCCATTTTCCGTTTAGCTGATGTGCTAGCTAGACGACTAAAGTGAATGTATTTGCGAATCATGGAACATCTCGTTTTCCATACTTTTCTCTGTGTTATGACATTTTGGTCTTCTAGGGCATAATGAGTAGTTGTAGGACTGTTCAGTAATGTTTTGTTTCTTGCTACTACGAACATACTAAAGAGGCAAAATACTTTAGGCAAAATGCTAATTGGTTTTACACATATGTAAAACTGTATCTTAGAGGAGGTAAACTTGCCTACATGCATGCAATACACGAAGTATACTGTAATACCGGCAAGGTTCAAATGGCTCTGAGCACTATGCGACTTAACTTCTGAGGTCAACAGTCGCCTAGAACTTAGAACTAATTAAACCTAACTAACCTAAGGACATCCCACACATCCATGCCCGAGGCAGGATTCGAACCTGCGACCGTAGCGGTCGTTCGGCTCCAGACTGTAGCGCCTAGAACCGCACGGCCTCTCCGGCCGGCAATACCGGCAAAGTGGCGACAGTAAATCATTGCGCGTATCTCTCCATATACGACACGCTGTCGTAATTTTTGGTTGGTAGCATTTCGCCGGATTATCTACAGATACAGCCATTGTTCATTCGCCAGCAGTTGTGACATATCCGTGAGTCCATTTTTCAGCAGCCTGTGATATTATCACGTGCGGAACTGTGATTTATGACTGTGTAAACAGCGGTTATGTTCAATGAGAACACTCCACTTTACTGAAAAACGATATCACCCGTAATGACGTAATATCTCTTTCCCCTGCACAATTTACCTCGCTACCACAGAGGCCGTCTCAGAAACATGCTGCAATTCTAAATCCAAATATTGACTTTTTTGCCCCCCGAATCGTCAATCATCAAAAAGTGACACACGTCTGCATATTTCCGCTTTCGTTTCTTACCGCCGAATGCAATGAACAAAGTGACGTCGCTGAACTGTAATTGCTGCATATGTTTTCTGCATACATCAAAAAAAATGGTTCAAATGGCTCTGAGCACTATGGGACTCAACTGCTGTGGTCATAAGTCCCCTAGAACTTAGAACTACTTAAACCTAACTAACCTAAGGACAGCACACAACACCCAGCCATCACGAGGCAGAGAAAATCCCTGACCCCGCCGGGAATCGAACCCGGGAACCCGAGCGTGGGAAGCGAGAACGCTACCGCACGACCACGAGATGCGGGCGCATACATCAGTATCATCAGTAATCACCTCGTTCCACATTCAATAGTAAGTTGATGACGTTTCACTTGATTGTCACCGAGATGCTTGGAACAATATAACGAAAAAAATACTCCGCCCGTTATGGAAGATTTGTGATACCGGTGAAATACACTCAGACTTAGAGAAAATGTAACTGTTCCAATTCCACCGCCAAAAAAGGCAGACTCTGTCATGCGTGAAGGTTAACGAAGATGAGAGACAATACTGGGCCTAAGACTTTACTCAGTTTTAAGGATAGGAAAACGTACGTTTATAACTGTTCTAGGTTTATAGAAGGTGCGAGGGGGGGAGGGGGGGAACAGAAAGCTGCCCACAACTTGTACAGAATCGAGATTGCACATATAAAGAGCAGAAGTTGGTCGAACGTATAGTTAATAATATGATGTATACTTCTTGTGTTTGTTGCTCCAGGACCGTGCTGTTTGCTAGCTCTGTCCAGCTCTACCTAGACAATGAAGTATGTTTATTAGCTGTAGAAATCTAGTGGCTATGACGATCAGTGTGGAAAATTATGTTTACGATTGTGTAGTGAACTAGGCCTGTTAAATACAGAGGAGAGAGCGGATAGGTGGAAGGGGTATACTGATGGCCTCTATCAGGGGGAAGACTTGTCTGATGACGCCATAGGAGAAAAAAGCAGTTGTCGATATAGAAGAGATGGGGGGTCCAGTATCAGAATTTAACAGAGCTTTGGAAGACTTAGGATAGAATAAGGCAGAAGCGATAGATAACATTCCATCAGAATTTCTAAAATCGTTGGGGGAAGTGGCAAGAAAACGAATATTCACCTAGGTGTGTAAAGATGTCTGACGATATAAAGTCTTGAGTTCGGAAAAATATCATCCTCACAATTCCCATGACTGCAAGACCCGATAAATGCTCGAGTTATCAGTTTAACGGCATATTCATCCAGAAGAACTGAGGATGTGTTCGATGACGATCAGTTTGGCTTCAGAGAAGATAAAGGCACAAGAGAGGCAATTCTAACACTGCGGTTGGTAATGGAAGTAAGACTAAAGAAAAATCAAGACACGTTCATAGCATCTGTCGACTTTGAAAAGCGTTCGAGAATGCCAAATGGTAGAGGATATTCGAAATTCTGGGGAAAAACTGGTGTAAGCTATAGAGTAAGGCAGGTAACATACAGTATGTACAAGAACTAAGAGGGAACAATAAGACAGCAACACCAAGAACGAAGTTCTCGGATTTAAAAGGTGTAAGGCAGGCATGTAGCCTTTCACCCCTGTACATCGAAGAAGCAGTGACGGAAATAAAATAAAGGTTTAACAGTGGAGTTAGAATTCAAGGTGATATGATATCAGTGATAAGATTCGATGGTCACATTGCTATCCTCAGTGAAAAAGAATTATATGATCTGCTGAATGGAATGAAGAGCTTAATGAGTACAGAATATGGATTGAGAGTAAATTGAAGGTCGAAAGTAATGAGAACAGTGAGAAACTCAACATCATTATTGGTGATCATGAAGAAAACGAAGTTAAGGAATTCTACTACCTAGCCAGCAATAACCAATGACGGACGGATCAAGGAGGATATCAAAAGCAAACTACCAACGGAAAAAAGGACATTCCTGGTCACGAGAAATCTACTATCAAACATAGGCCTTAATTTGAGGAAGAAATTTCTGAGAGAGTACGTTTGGAGCACAGCATTGTTCAGTTTTTAAACATGGATCGTGGGAAAGCGGGAAAATAAGAGGATCGAATCATTTGAGTTGTGGTGCCACAGAAGAATTTTGAAAATACGGGGTTGAGTGATAAGGTAGGGAATGAGGATGTGCTCCGGAGAAATGGCGAGGAAAGATGTATACGGAAAACACTGACAAGAAGTAAAGACAGGATAGTAGCACATTTGTAAAGACATCACGAAATAATCTTCATGGTACTAGAGGGACCTGTAGAGTGTAAAATCTATAGAGACAAACAGAGATTGGAATACATCCAGCAGAAACTGAGGATGTAGGTTGCATGTGCTACTCTGAAATGTAGAGGGTGGCACGGGAGCATAATTCATGGTGGGCCGCATCAAACCAGCCAGAAGACTGTTGACTCAAAAAAAAAAAAATTTTACTAGACATTTATCAATTGTTATGACGAGACTGCTGTGACTGATAAAACTGTAGCATAGCCTGAAGTCTAAGTTCTATTGCAAGGTAATTGTCTATTTTTGTGTCGGTAGATCCAATCAATGTGTCGTGCCACAGTTTTTGTTTACATTGCACATTCCAAATTAACGTTCATGCCCCTGTCAAAACCCCTGGTTTACTACTGTGGCACGACATTTTCAGAACAGTACATTAAAGAAACAACAAGAAGTACTGAAACTTACTGGCAGATTAAAACTGTGTGCCGGACCGAGACTCGAACTCGGGACCTTTGCCTTTCGCGGGCAAGTGTTCCACCAAGTGAGCTACCCAAGCACAACTCACGACCCGCCCTCACAGATCTTCTTCAACAAGAAGTACTAGCGAGATAAACGTATGTTAAACACCATTTGCGATCAACTGATCAGCAGCAGCCTGTATGGCAATGTTCTTGTTGTGACGTTAAAGAGAAAATTATTAAAAGCCTTATTGCGCCGACATTGGTGTCATCAGCAAAATAATTGGAAACAGCAAAGTGTATAATGAATTATTGTAATTAAATAATTCTCGTACATATTTAACTATATTAACGCTTTCTGGAAAATAGCACCCATGACAACGATTAAGATGACGGACTGGTTAACATTTCGTGTGACTTTCATTGATCTGAACAGGCAATACGCCGATATTAGGGAAATCGATTGCCTATATTTATTAATTAAAGATCATTGAAATGTTGTGACGAATGCAACAAGAGAGATTGAATTGCGAGCCTTAAAACTCAAGGCACTTGCGATGCAGAAAACTAGTTCAATAGTAATTGTATGAATAGATCAGCATAGGTATAGACAGTGATTGAGCGGTATATGGAAAATCATGTAGAGTTACTGCTGCCTGTAGTACGAATGCACTTTTTGGAGATGCAGTTTATGCGATTGCAGCATTGCGTGTGACGCCTTACAGGGGCTTAAAGCCTTTACAAAAATGGCGTCACAAAATCGGCATCACAAAGGGGTGTATTATAACTATGTACAAGTTTGGACAGGTACAACACAATTAATCAGATACTCTATAAAAATTTGATTGTTAAGAGTGAAAGTATCTTCAACTTTGGTATCGTGTAATTGGATTAATGACGAAGACTAGACAACTGTGTACCTAGGAAAGACAGGGAAGATGTTAAAGCATCAGCAAAGAACGTGCAGTATGCGTAGTGTGTCATAGGGCAAGGAAACCGAGGAGGGACCGAATCGCAAGACTCGCTCCAAAGTATAGAAACTAAGAGCCTTCCCCCCTTTTCTTCCTGAAGGAATAAGTCTTTCTACGCTTAACTAATTTATTAAAAAAAAAAAGATTCGATATTTTGGAGTTATGTTTCGTTTTCTAAACAAAAAATTTAATGTTTGTCTTTAACGAATCTTTATTACTTATGATTATATTCTCAGTTTCATATGTCATAAGTCTTAAAGGAGGAAATATATTTGTGATTGCACATTGAACTGTAGACACGAAATTGTTTAAAGAAGTGTATTTTACACGTTTAGCTGCAGAAATTTTAAGTCTGCTACATAATTTCGGTGTTAAGCTATTGTCAAGCATTTTCAAACACACTGTACAATGCACCAAGGAAATGTAACTGAGTGACTACAAATTCTAGAATAACCAATCCTAGAACCCTCAACCATGCACTTATTTATAGATGGGCAGTCACGACGAAGGTATAAGCGACGATGGCCTTATGTGACCCACAGAAGCCTACATGGTACCGGTAATTGCATCTATACAGTGAAATGGCGTCGAATATTGTTCACGTGCGAGCTCGTTGGAAGAAACCCTAGTTGGTTGTTCACATTATGGTTGTCTCCCCATGACGTTCTCCTTATACATTGTATTGAATGATTTGTATTGTATGTTTGGCATTGAAGTAGCGCTAAAATTTCAATAACTTAATCAAAACTTGTACCGACATAAGCAGAAGATGGCATCCTTTAAACCAGGATTGGTCAGGAATTGGTGTCGTAAATCGTGCCTGGCATGGATGTCGTAGCGCTCAGCCTGGCTGCCAAATTTCCCCCACCGCCACGCCACACTGTTATGGCTGTCAGTTGCTGAGAAAGGAGAAGACGGGAGGAAACTCCGAACGCGCCGCATTCAGCTGGCAGTGCAGTCGGACTGCATCCGACTTGGTTTTGTATTTCACATTTCTCAACAACATAGATAAAAAAAAACATATTTCCACTGTTATTTATTTTTGGTGCACTGAAGATACAGGGTGTTTCAAAAATGACCGGTATATTTGAAACGGCAATAAAAACGAAACGAGCAGCGATAGAAATACACCGTTTCTTGCAATATGCTTGGGACAACAGTACATTTTCAGGTGGACAAACTTTCGATATTACAGTAGTTACAATTTTCAACAACAGATGGCGCTGCAAGCGATGTGAAAGATATAGAAGACAATGCAGTCTGTGGGTGCGCCATTCTGTACGTCGTCTTTCTGCTGTAAGCGTGTGCTGTTCACAATGTGCAAGTGTGCTGTGGACAACATGGTTTATTCCTTAGAACAGAGGATTTTTCTGGTGTTGGAATTCCACCGCCTAGAACACAGTGTTGTTGCAACAAGACGAAGTTTTCAACGGAGGTTTAATGTAACCGAAGGACCGAAAAGCGATACAATAAACGATCTGTTTGAAAAATTTCAACGGACTGGGAACGTGACGGATGAACGTGCTGGAAAGGTAGGGCGACTGCGTACGGCAACCACAGAGGGCAACGCGCAGCTAGTGCAGCAGGTGATCCAACAGCGGCCTCGGGTTTCCGTTCGCCGTGTTGCAGCTGCGATCCAAATGACGCCAACGTCCACGTATCGTCTCATGCGCCAGAGTTTACACCTCTATCCATACAAAATTCAAATGCGGCAACCCCTCAGCGCCGCTACCATTGCTGCATGAGAGACATTCGCTAACGATATAGTGCACAGGATTGATGACGGCGATATGCATGTGGGCAGCATTTGGTTTACTGACGAAGCTTATTTTTACCTGGACGGCTTCGTCAATAAACAGAACTGGCGCATATGGGGAACCGAAAAGCCCCATGTTGCAGTCCCATCGTCCCTGCATCCTCAAAAAGTACTGGTCTGGGCCGCCATTTCTTCCAAAGGAATCATTAGCCCATTTTTCAGATCCGAAACGATTACTGCACCTCGCTATCTGGACATTCTTCGTGAATTTGTGGCGGTACAAAATGCCTTAGACGACACTGCGAACAACTCGTGGTTTATGCAAGATGGTGCCCGGCCACATCGCACGGCCGACGTCTTTAATTTCCTGAATGAATATTTCGATGATCGTGTGATTGCTTTGGGCTATCCGAAACATACAGGAGGCGGCGTGGATTGGCCTCCCTATTCGCCAGACATGAACCCCTGTGACTGTGAAAGACCAGGTGTACCGCCAGAATCCAGAAACAATTGAACAGCTGAAGCAGTACATCTCATCTGCATGTGAAGCCATTCCGCCAGACACGTTGTCAAAGGTTTCGGGTAATTTCATTCAGAGACTACGCCATATTATTGCTACCCATGGTGGATATGTGGAAAATATCGTACTATAGAGTTTCCCAGACCGCAGCGCCATCTGTTGTTGACAATTGTAACTACTGTAATTTCGAAAGTTTGTCTGCCTGAAAATGTACTGTTGTCTCAAACATATTGCAACAAAAGGTGTATTTCTATCGCTGCTCGTTTAGTTTGTATTGCCCTTTCAAATATACCGGTCATTTTTGAAACACCCTGTATATTATAAGTTTTATCTGGTACAAACTGACAACATGCGGATAGATGCAGTGGATATCACGGATTTTCTCACTCAGGCTGCCACATAATAGTGACTTATTTCGTTTCATAATCGAGAAAACGCCGTTCACAGACATATATTGGTCGAAATATAGTAGCACATTTGCTACCTCATTATAGACACGTGGAAACTTCACGTGAGGAAAGCAATGTAGACGTCCTGGAGAGGTTTAAGGTTAAATGCATTTGGCTTTAAAACGGGAGTTATCTTGCAGGTCAATGATTTACATCTGCACATGCACAGGGACGCTTTCATTTTAAACGACAAAGAACATCGAAAATAGCTCAGAAACAGATGTAAAATTGGCAGTGCCCTCAAAATGTTAAGGAAACTGCAATTGTAATTGTTTCAAAGCCAAAATGAAGTCTTCGAACTTCGCGTTTTCGTTAATGCCGGTGACCTTAGGGAACTCGACTGTGTTTGTCAGAGTGCGTCGGTTCTACAAAGCTATTTTCTTTTTATATGACTCTCTATCAAATCAGAAAGTGGTTCTTTCTCACCATCCAGTGCCTTATTGTGGGCACTGTGGAGTCAAGTCCACTTAAAATGCCAAGTACGCAATCCATTACGGATGTTATAATTGTCGTTCCTTCAATCTTTTAGTTCCTTAATTCCTTTTTCCTTAATAAACTCAGCAATAGTGAGTTTGAAATGGAAAAATAGTTTCGGGCATGCTCCTTGGTTTAACCAATGTACTTGGCAGTAATGTATAAGGTCTCCATACTCTTAGTTCAGTATCATCGAAAACTGGTGCGCTGTGGAATAATGCATGCAACTTCATACATTTTACAGTTCGTACCGCCAATTTCTTCACGTGCTCAAAGGCGCTGAATTTTGAAAATTTGCGTACAGGCGCATTACAGAACAGTTGTTATGAGACTTTAGAAGATATTTTAAAATTTGCGATCAGACGGTTGAGAATTGATTTCTTTATAATTCGTGGAGGAGTAATTCATTTTCTGTTCCTGATTTCTGTTTTGTTTTGTTATCATTCAGAATACTATCACTGTCAGAGACGGAACGTCAAACGTACATATCTTTAAACATTAATTATCTAAATCTTTTCGTGCGAGCTCTGATTTCCCTTACTTAATTATGATGACCGTTTCTCCCTGTGTAGGTCGGTGTCAAGAAAATATTTTCGCGTTAGGGGTACAAACCTGTTGACATTTCGAGAATATTCCGCTGCAACGAAAAACGCCTTTGTTTAAATGATGCGCACCCAAAATCCTGTATCATGTCAGTGACACTCTCTTCCCTATTTCTCGATAATCCAAAACGTGCTGCTTTCCTTTGAGCTTTCTCGATGTACTCCGTTAATCCTACCTGATAAGGATCCCACACCGCACAGCAGTACTCCACAACTGGACGGACAAGCGCAGTGTTGGCAGTCTCTTTAGTAGATCTACTGCAGCTTCTAAGTGTTCTGCCAATAAATGGCAGTCTTTGGATCGCTTTCCCCACAGCATTTTCAATGTGTTCTTTAAGTTGTTCGCAGTTGTAATTCCTAGGTATTTAATTGAATTTTCGGCCTTTGGATTTGATTGATTTATCGTGTAACCGAAGATTAACGGATTTCTTTTAGCACTCATGTGGATGATGTTGCACTTTTCTTTTTTTAGGGTCGATGGCCAATTTTCGAGCCACAAAGATTTATTTTCTAAACAGTTTTGCAATTTTTTTATGTTCTGATAACTTCACTAGATGATAAACGTACATCATCTGCAAACAACGTAAGACGGCTGCTCGGATTGTCTCCTACATCGTTTATGTAGATAAGGAACAGCAGAGGGCCTGTAACACTACCTTGAGGAACGCCACAAATCTGTTCTATTGGACTTGATGACTTTACGTCAGTTCCAGCGAACCGTGACCTCTCTGACAGGAATCCACGATTCCTGTCACATATAGTAACTGAGACGATATTCCATAAGCAAGCAATTTCACTACAAGACGCTTGTGTGGTACAGTGTCAAAAACCTTCGGTAAATCTAAAAATACGGAGTCAATTTGAAATCCCTTATCAATAGCACTCAACACTTCGTGTGTGTAAAGAGCTAGTTTTGTTTCTCTGAAAGAAATCTTGTAAACATTTGACCAGGGCCTTCGAAACAATTTTTTTCAAAGCAATGTTTTAAAATATTCTTTAACTGGCTGACACCTAGTACAACCATACCTTTCCGTACACCACATAAAAAATTCGAAGATTACTGGCCACCCGACAGAATGATAAGAGTGTTGCTATCACACTTCCCCAAGGCACTCCTGATAACACCCTTCTCTGATCACCAGTTGCCGTCGTGGTCAATGTACTGATTTCTATTTCATAAGAGGTCTTCTTTTACGATACATCTGGGATGTGTGCTTGTAACTGTTTGGAGTGGGACACTGTGTGAAACGGTTTCCTTTTTGTTTTTTGGTCATCAGTCTACTGACTGGTTTGATGCGACCCGCCACGAATTCCTTTCCTGTGCTAACCTCTTCATCTCAGAGTAGCACTTGCAACCTACGTCCACAATTATTTGCTTGACATATTCCAATCTCTGTCTTCCTCTACAGTTTTTTCCCTCTACAGCTCCCTCTAGTACCATGGAAGTCATTCCCTCATGTCTTAGCAGATGTCCTATCATCCAGTCCCTTCTCCTTATCAGTGTTTTCCACATATTCCTTTCCTCTCCGATTCTGCGTAGAACCACCTCATTCCTCACCTTATCAGTCCACCTAATTTTCAACATTTGTCTATAGCACCACATCTCAAATGCTTCGATTCTCTTCTGTTCCGGTTTACCCACAGTCCATGTTTCACTACCATACAATGCTGTACTCCAGACGTCCATCCTCAGAAATTTCTTCCTCAAATTAAGGCCGGTATTTGATATTAGTATTCTCTTGGCCAGAAATGCCTTTTTTTGCCATAGCGAGTCTGCTTTTGATGGCCTCCTTGCTCCGTCCGTCATTGGTTATTTTACTGCCTAGGTAGCAGAATTCCTTAACTTCATTGACTTCGTGACCATCAATCCTGATGTTAAGTTTCTCGCTGTTTCATTTCTACTACTTCTCATTACCATCGTCTTTCTCCGATTTACTCTAAAACAATACTGTGTACTCATTAGACTGTTCATTCCGTTCAGCAGATCATTTAATTCTTCTTCACTTTCACTCAGCATAGCAATGTCATCTGCGAATCGTATCATTGATATCCTTTCACCTTGTATTTTAATTCCACTCCTGAACCTTTCTTTTATTTCCATCATTGCTTCCTCGATGTACAGATTGAAGAGTAGGGGCGAAAAGCTACAGCCTTGTCTACACCCTTCTTAATACGAGCACTTCGTTCTTGATCGTCCACACTTATTATTCCCTCTTGGTTGTTGTACATATTGTATATGACCCGTCTCTCCCTATAGCTTACACCTACTTTTTTCAGAATCTCGAACAGCTTGCACCATTTTATATTGTCGAACGCTTTTTCCAGGTCGACAAATCCTATGAAAGTGTCTTGATTTTTCTTTAGCCTTGCTTCCATTATTAGCCGTAACGTCAGAATTGCCTCTCTCGTCCCTATACTTTTCCTAAAGCCAAACTGATCGTCACCTAGCGCATTCTCAATTTTCTTTTCCATTATTCTGTATATTATTCTTGAAAGTAACTTCGATGCATGAGCTGTTAAGCTGAGTGTGCGATAATTCTCGCAGTTGTCAGCTCTTGCCGTCTTCGGAATTGTGTGGATGATGCTTTTCCGAAAGTCAGATGGTATATCGCCAGACTCATATATTCTACACATGTAAGTAGTCTGTTTATGTTTTTTTATTGGTAACGCCACCTCTGTATGAAAATCACTGGCTGTGCTGTGTGCAGTCTGTGGCTGCTTTGCATTGTTGTAATACTCGCCATTGTAGTGTTAGGCAGCTGGATGCGAACAGCGCGTAGCGTTGCGCAGTTGGAGGTGAGCCGCCAGCAGTGGTGGATGTGGGGAGAGAGATGGCGGAGTTCTGAAATTAGCAACACTGGTTGTCATGAACTGCTGTATATATTATGACCTTTGAACACTAGTAAGGTAAATACATTGTTTGTTCTCTATTAAAATCTTTCATTTGCTAACTATGCCTATCAGTAGTTAGTGCCTTCCGTAGTTTGAATCTTTTATTTAGCTGGCAGTAGTGGCGCTCGCTGTATTGCTGTAGCTTGAGTAACGAAGATTTTTGTGAGGTAAGTGATTTGTGAAACGTATAGGTTAATGTTATTCAGGGCCATTCTTTTGTAGGGATTTTTGAACGTCAGATTGCGTTGCGCTAAAAATATTGTGTGTCAGTTTAAGCACAGTCTTGTATAATTGTTCAGAAGGAGACGTTTCATATGTCAACCCTTAGGCGAGGATACCTCACTGGAATCTTCTGATTTTTTTTCTTGTAGTTTGTGTAATTAGTGTAGCTATTGTTTATTGCTAGCGCATAATAGTAGAGAGAATCTCCTTTGTAGTTGCAGTCTTTCATTGTTGTTGTGGCATGCATGTAGATTTGCACCAAGTATTTCGCAGCTGCGCTTACAATTAACTAGATATTATTTTCAGTGTTTTCTTATTTTTCTCTTCAAATTGTGTTTTTCTGTGTTATCGTGTGAAATATTGTGACAATAATGGCGTGTGAAAAACGTAACACTAGGCTCCAAAGTAAACTGAGAAATGACAGCGAAGACGAAAGCAGTGTGTTAGCGCCACTGTGTAATGAATTAACTAATGTTCAACATAGTAACTTGGTAATTGTGCATAGGGAAATGGAGCGGGCGGCAAACAATGGCGTTGGCAATGAAACAATTAGTGAACAGGGAAGCATTATCGATCGATCGCTCGGCAACAGCTCACTTCAGGAATCCGAAATGACAGGACACAATTTTGCAAATACTGCAGATTCAGGTTTTGGGTCCTCACCGTTTTCTCAAATAAGTCAAGACACATTTTCTGTTTGTCAAAATGTGAATGTTGCCGGTGCCACTCCACTGCCAAATAGCACTGAGGAAAATGTTTCAGACACCATTGGACTGTTATTACAGTTAATGCAACAAATGGGACAAAGGCTACAAAAGTTAGACACAACGCTTGAACAAAATCAGAAACAAATGGGACAAAATCTTCAAAAGTTAGACACAATGGAACAAAATCAGAGACAAACACAGCAAAAGCTTCAAAAGTTAGACACAATGGAACAATACCAGAGACAAACACAGCAACTGCTTCAAAAGTTAGACACCACACTTGAACAAACACATGAAGATTTAACTACTGAGTTACATAACATTGAATCGAAATATCAAAAAGTCTGTAATGATGTAAAAACACAAATTTGTGAACATTTTCAACCTATTTTTTCGCGGCATGAAAATGCATTACAGACTCACGAAGCAGCCATAAAAGAACTGCAAACTATTGTTCATGAAAATCATGAGACCTTGCAAGCTATAATTGACTCAGTTGCATCTACCGATTCGGTTACGCAACTTGCAAAAACTCGGGAAAACTTAAAGGACACAGTAGATACTCTGAAAATTGGTTCAGAAAGACACATGGCGGAAATTAGTTCATTATCAGAGAAAGTAGTTGAACTTTCGGATCAGCTAAATAATTTATCTACGAAGGTAGATGATAATCTGAATAACACAGAAGAGTGCGAACAAATTAGGAAATTCAAACAAAATCAGAATCAAATTAATACGCAACACCAAAGAGAAATCCGGGAAGTACAAGATCAGCTGACACAGGTAATACAAGAATTACGTATTTCAAAGGACACTCGCGCCACAATACAGGAAGAGGGACATAGAAATACGGAACAGCCACAAAATAATAACACAGCGCATTTCGGAAATTATGAAAGAAATTGGCAAGGTACACCGAATTTTCAAATGGAACCGCCGAAACGACGTAACAATGACCGATATGCGACTCGCCGACATGATGACTTTGACTATAAGCTGTTCATTACTACACGTAAATTCAAAAGATTTAAGAATTCTGCCAATGACATTCATCCACAAGCGTGGCTCCATCAATGCTCTCATTGTTTTCCCCCCAACTGGTCATTAGAGCACAGATTAGAATTTATGTGTGGCTACTTGGAGAATGAACCAGCTGTAAGAATGCGATCGGTCATTCACGATTGTCACAATGAAGGAGATTTTTATCATGCCTTCCTCTCAGCATATTGGTCTCAAGCTACACAAGACCAAGAAAAACATAGCATAGCAACATTTCGAACAATCTGAATTTTCCAGTCTTGTGAAATATTTTTAGACATGTTACACAAGAATCAGTATCTTTCAAACCCATACAGCCCCTCAGAACTCATCCGCATTTGCTTAATCAAACTGCTTGAACATTTACGACATATTATTTTAGCAGGACGTTGCAAAGACGACATTGCCTGAACATTTACGACATATTATTTTAGCAGGACGTTGTAAAGACGACATTGAAGCTTTTCAAGGACTCTTACAAGAATTAGAAATTGACACTGACAATCGCGGAACGCGAAAACAGGAACACAACAATTACCGGTCACATCCGTCGCAATTCCGCGATGAAAGAAATAATAACTGGACACGACAAGGCTATTCTCACAACACAAATCGTGACCAAAACAGACACCACCCGTATGATAACCGTTGACAGAGTAGTAATAATTACAGGGAAAGATCACCTCTCCGCGGTAATGACTATCACAGAGACAATCAGAGAAACAGACAATATGTGAACCAAAACAATTATTATCAAGGCAGACAGAATAACTTCAGGCGCAACAGTTCAGCGCGCAGTTACGATTCAGGGAGAAATTCTCCAGCACGTGACCGACAAGAAAGAAACTATGGAATCTACCGACATGACGACAGACGATATAATCGTAACGACAGACCTGAATTGCATCAGAACTGGTGGGATTCAAACACGGCAGGGCCCTCTCGTCAAGGTGAATTTGTAGAAGTTAGGTCTCCAAATCCCAATAACGATGCACACCAACAAAGAGACAATAGGCAATGACTCATACCGCTGGCAGCCACGAAACGCACGTATGAAACTGACGACGCAGCAGCCGTAGCTAGTAATTACGTAAAAATGGAAGACATTAGGGACATCTTACTCCAGGAACACGACGTAAAACATAACAACATTGCATATCCTGTGATTCACATTACTGTAAATGACGTAAAATTTACGGCAGTACTTGACTCTGGCAGTCCCATTTCAGTAATTAGTGAAACAGCCTTTAGCAAATGTAACAAACTGAACGATTGCCCCACACTTCCGTTACGTAAGATTAAATTACAAGGTGCATTCTTTGGAAAATTGTAGATGTACGCCAACAAACCAACTTAGAATTCTTTTGTCAAAGCCACAGCTTCTCTATGAACTTTCTTATTGTTCCATTATTGTCGACGGAAATTGTATTGGGAGTAGATTTTTTGAATGAATACAAAGCAATCTTAAACTTTCACGATGCTGAAATAAGTTTAGAAAAAGAAGGTAAGTCAGTAGCTTTGAAATTTGAAGATTGGCTCTCAAACCATGACGAAGAAATTAATCGGCTTTACCTCCTGTCAGACAATAGTTCGGAATTTTCTACAGAACTTGACACTAACAATCACTCTGCAAGTACTGACAGGAATGATATCGATGGCGCATTTGATACTAATGAGTTAATTCGGAATAAAATTCAATCAATTGAGAATTGTAATGACAATGATAGGCAAGACCTTTTTGAGATTTTACAAGCTCATTCCACAGTTTTTACTCACAAAACAGGAACAATCAAGGGATTTCAATACCAATTTCGTGTTCGTGAGCATACTAAATTTTGTGTTAGACCATACGTAATTCCAGCACATTATAGGGACCGCGTTAGAACAGAAATACAATCTATGCTTGACGAGGGCATTATTGAGCCTGCAGTAAGGTCATACAACAATCCATTACATGTTGTTGAGAAGAAAAATGGATCGATCAGACTTGTCTTAGATTCGAGACAAATCAATACTATCATTATTCCTGAAACAGACAGGCCGCAAACGTTGGAAGAACTTCTTCAAAATTTTAGTGGTGTAAAAGTGTTGTCTTCCATTGATCTCAGATCCAGCTTTTATCAGATCGAACTTCATCCAGAATGTAGAAAATACACAGCTTTCCTTTGTTTCGGCGTTTGTTATCAGTTTCGGAAACTTCCATTTGGTTTGAACATTTCTTCATCAGCATTCATTCGCTGGCTAAATTCCATATTACCTGAGTTCTTAAAACGTCACATCACCTTATATGTGGACGATATTCTAATAGCTGAAGCTTCATGGGAACAACATAATCGGATCCTCAACAGTTCGTTACGTATTTTTGCAGAATCTGGAATTACAGTTAACTTGGAAAAGTCTGAATTCGGTAGGTCAAAGGTGAGGTTTCTGCGACATATTATTTCCTCTGAAGGCATTCAGCCGGATCCTGAAAAGTTAGAAGCAATCAGAGCCATTCCAGTTCCATCCACAAAAAGACAAGTCCGCAGTTTTCTAGGTCTCGTAAATTTTTACTGTCGTTTTCTGAATACGCAAATTCGTTACACCAAAACTTTGTTCTCTCATTGGAAAAAATACTATTTGGAACTTGGACGAACAAGCACAGTTGGAATTCAATTCTTTGAAAGAATCGCTACTTAACGCGCCAATACCAGCTCATCCAGATCTGTCACAAGATTTCTGCCTTAGCACGGATTCTTCTAAAGTCGGTCTTGGTGCCCATTTATTTCAAGAAGCCATAGAAAATGACACTACCGTTCAGAAAACCATTGCTTTTGCTAGCCGAGTGCTAACAAAATCTGAAAAAAATTATTCCGTTACTGAATGAGAAGCTTTAGCTATCGTTTGGGCATTTAACAAATTCCGTTTCTTTCTTTCTGGTAAGCACGTAAAAGTATACAGTGATCATCGTGCATTACAATTTCTTATGTCTTCAAAATTAAATCATGACAGGTTAAAACGTTGGGCATTGTTTCTGCAAGAATTCCACTTCACAGTAGTCTACATTCCCAGCAAGGAGAACATTGTTGCGGACGCACTGTCAAGTGCACCGGCTAGGCTTGAGAAAAGTAACAGAGAAGGCAACCTCGAGAAAAATTTCAGTATTCTTTACATTCAGAAAGTCGCCTTTGAAAACTTCATTACCACATCTTTAAAGGACATTGCTTATGAACAAGATAAAGATCCGATTTGGAAAGACATCAAAAGTAAATGGCATGAAAAGCCGCACACTCAGATTCGGCATTATTATCTGGTTAGAAACAACATACTCTTCAAACGCTGCACTGTTGATGACAAGCTATGGGTACTTTGCATTCCTGATGATTTTCTTAATAAGCTCATTTGGTACATTCATTTCAGCTATGCACATTTTGGTCCACGAAAACGTTATCATATTCTTCGGACCACTTGTTAGTTTAACGATATGGAAAGAGAATTCAAAGAGTCTTGTCTATTTGTAAACTTTGTCAAAAGGCGAAACCATCCACTATCTCACATCATGCTCCGTTGTTTCCTATTATTCCTTCTAAATTAAAAGAATTTGCTGCTGTTGATCTCTTGGGACCCCTTGTCAGAACATCGAATGGATTTTCGTACGTTCTAGTCACTGTTGAACTTACTTCAAAATTTGTTTCTTTCACTCCGTTACGTAAAGCCACTGGATGGTCTGTGTCCAACGCCTTCATTAAAAATTTCTTACGTGAAGTTGGACACGTTAGTAAAGTCATTTCAGATAACGGACCTCAATTCAGATCTGCTGTTTGGTCACGCATACTTCGGAATCATAAAATCAAACCTGTTTTTATTTCATTGTACTCACCACATTGTAACCCCTCCGAAAGGATTATGAAAGAAATCAATAAGCTTTGCAGACTTTATTGTCACAGAAAGCATCAGCATTGGGACCGATATTTACACTTATTTCAAAATGTGCTGAATGAAATGCCTCATGATTCCACTGCTTTACCACCTACTCTTGTACTGAAGAATGAAGAACCACCGAACAGAATCAGAGAGCTTGTACCTTTCCTGAATACACGTAAACTTCGACACAAAGACATAATTGATTTGGGTATTAAAAATATAAAATCTGCAGCAGCCAAAAGGAGAAAACTACACGGTAAAGCAAATGCACAGAAATTATACATTGGCCAGAAAGTTCTCATTAAAGCTCATTCATTGTCACATAAGAAGAAACACTTGAGCCACAAATTCTTTCTAGTTTACAATGGACCTTATAGAATCCGACGTATACCACATGATAATTGCGTTGAAGTTGAAACTCTGCGTACTAGGAAGAGCAAAGGATTGCACCACATTTCACATGTAAAACCGTTTATTGAAAGATAATCTGCTTTTTAACTTAGTCTTTGCCATAAAGTTTTTCACTTCACGCTACTAGGACAATTTATCACTCTGAGAAACTGTTGACATGCAACAATGTTTGAAGTTAAATATCCAGTCAAGAACCAAGAGAACTTGTTTAAACAGAAATTACGAATGCATTGTTGTTGCGAAATGACGATACAGTGTTATTGTGTGTGCATATTCTTGCTTGTTAGTTGCACGATTACGTAACGACTATAAGGCTCACATACTTAGAACATTTACCAGTACTGCTAATGAGATTTTAATGTAACATTTTGGTTTACCTGAAAATACATTCTGGATTTAAAGTACTTTCTGTGAAATACCAGATGACACAGTGGTTAGTTTATGCGACAGCTACACGATTTTATCATGACGCTACTAATGAGTGACAAATTACAATGATGCTTTTGTGGTGTATCTGTTTTATATCTGCACAGTTTTTCTGAATTCTTCTGTAAAGTAAAACATGTTTTAGTAGGAACTTTTGTGGTATAGCTACAAGGAGGCAGCCTTTTCCGTAGGACAACAATACGTTACAGCACAGTACTTTCTTCATCACAGCAATAAGCGTAATAACTGAGATATTTATACGCAAAGCATTTCACTTTTGTATATCATGAGGTAAGTACATTGACTTCAGCAGAACTTTGGTTACGGAGGACGATAACTACGACAGTTCCACAGAATTATCTTACAGCAAGACGCACATTTAGTGCTACAGGACACGCATTTGAGTGATTAATTTTGTACTTGAACCATTTATTTTTTAAGATTTTTGAATTACAAAGAAAGTTTTCCGTGATACATTTCATTCCATTGCTGTAATCTGTAACACCTGATGGTATAATTACATTAATCCTCAGGGGGGTACACGCTTACTTTGTGTATCATGTGCTTCGCAAGCACAAGGAGCCCTAGCTAATATGGTATTTTCTTATACAACTTTACACTTCGGTACCATATTTCTCTAACACAGAATTACACAGCTATCTGATTATTTGACAGAGAAACAAACATTTCTTTTACTACGTCAGTGACAGATGTTTACGCAGTTACATAGTTGGATAACTTCACACTTATGAAACTGTATTTTGTATTTACTTTGTGAACTGTTCATATTTTTTTGGAACCATTGTGATACTATGAGAGGTTTGAATGAAGTGTTTGGTATGGGATCATAATTTTTAAAGTATGTTTGAGGTAGATGACACTACTGAAATGAGCAGAGAATTTTTTTTAAGTTTTGAAATTATTGCAGAAAGCTACGACGTTTTTGAGATTTGGCTGAGGTTTTATGGTGTTATTATTATGATGAGTATGTGTATTATGCTGTTGCGGTATGTTTATGATCAGTAAGCTGATGCTATATGAGTTATTTGATTATGCTACGTATCTGTTATGATGAAATATTGAAGAAGCGTCGACGTATAAGGTAAGGAATAATAAGTAGTGGTTAGGGACTCTGGTTTGTGAAAAAGGTTGTTGGAAACCAAGAATCGTACTTTAAGAGTTATGAAATGTATGTAAATGTGTGAATGTATTACAATGCCGACGAAAATTTTTTGGACGCTGTTATATCAATAGGATTTTGTTTCTACATATTTGTAACGCAAATTCTTGGCCTGTGAAATATTTTTATATGAGACTGCCACTGTAGCGGAAACTGTTGTCGTAAACATTTGAGTAAGAAAGGTAAGTGACCTTGACGTAATGCGTTTTGGGCACCCAGCTGAGAGGTAGCCGGCTGACAAAAGAAAGCCATTAGGTAGAGAGAAAAAAAAAGGGGGCCATTATCCTCGCTATTGACATTCCTTTGTAGAAAGCATCGCGAATACGACAAGCTCATTACTTGGAAAGATACTTACATCTGCACACCTGATTATGACAAGCGTCTTTCTACGAGAGTTGAGGGAATTTCTACTAACTTATGAAATGTCACATGACTATTGAATGATATTTTTATGCTTTGGTTTGCGTAATTGCTTATTTCATTTGATATCTGGTTTCCAGCTGTGTTGCAGCATTGGTTTTATAAAATAAAATTAAATGCATTTGCTAATGTTAACACTTTCTGTCAACAGATCTATTAAATAATTACTTTATGATCCACATTCTTCGAAAAAGGAGCTCTTGGAATGGAAAGAACAATAAGAAGGGACTAATAACAGTAACTGCATATATAATTTTCTTTTCAAGTACTTAGTAATTTATTTTGTAGAATAAGTTCTGGTGCACCACTTTAATGACATAGATATTAAGATGTGAATAGACATTCCCTTATCTGCATTGTTGTCTTTAATGTAACATTTTTTCTGCTTGATCTTTGCCATGCTTAGGTATTAGTTGTAGCATTTGCTGCTGCTGATTGCCATGCATAGTGCTACTGAATGTCACTTTGTATTACTCTGTTAATCTAATTTTACTACTGATTTATTTTTCTTGTTGCTGCACATTGGCTCATATTAGTTGTAATGTTGCATTGCGTGGTAACTTAGATTTACTGCAGCTTGCTTTGACAATTTCCTTTTTTTTCCATTGCTGTTTCTATTAATTGTTTTATGTGCTGCTGCATTGCCTCGTCCCTTGGTATATATATCTGAGCTCAATAGATTTAAGTTAGCTTAAGAGGGGGTAGACTATATAAGAAACTAACTATGATGAATTGGAAGAAATGCATTGAGAAGCTATAAGAAACAGATTTGGCAAAAATGAGTATTGTGCACTGAGAAATAATTATTTTGAAAGAAATATGAACAGAATACAGAAAGCAGGTATAGATAGGACTTTTTGGGAATAATGATGAATGAAAGGAGATCTCCAAGAAGTAAAGAAAGTTTTGTTTGGAAAATACTGCAGTAAATCAAACCCTGTCCTTTCCTTTTGTATTATTATGCTATGTGCTTGTGTACCCTTGTGTATTTGTGTACTTCCTGTCTTTATGTGTTTATCTGATAAGACTTATGTTGTAGAATTTTTCTAATTCTAAGGTACATTCACTATGATGAGGAATACTGTTATCCTCAATTATAATTTGCATTTATAATATGTTATTTACTTTGTAAAGATGTTTAGACTTTATTTATTCTCTTTTGTTTTAATGCTCATGTGTGAAGTTGATGTTTCGAAAGTTATTCTGATCTTTTATGTATGAACTTATGTCATAATTCCTGTAACACTGATGTATATGTTATTTCGATTCTTTTGTAAAGCCTGTACTACAAATGTTATCTGTATTGTTATGTTCTTTAATGATGTATTTTGTACCTTTGTTATTGTATTCTTACGTTATAAAATTGTAATTGACACCAGTTCATCAAATTAAGTAACTTGTAAGTTACATTTCACTGCACACGTTTCTGTTGGTCATAGTATATGGACAATATGTGAGAAGTAGGGACTGTTAGTGTTTGCACGTGTCTTAATAATTCAGCAAGGGACTGGATAACAGCATTGCTGGTTCTAAGGACAATTCCAAAAAACTTTGTGAGTGCACAAATCATGGTTTATGGACTTGCTGTATTGTCCGCAAGAGTCCTCGATGGTGATTGTGCACCTGCACAGTAGCAACACACGGTTGCTGGCCATCTCTACATGGACTACAGTGGGTCTGCATCTTTGATGGCCCACCAATACCACAATCTCTACCAGGACTACAGTGGGTCTACTCTGTGATGACGTACCTACCAGTATTGTTCCAAACTTCGACTGACTCGGCTGTGGGTTTGCTCTGTTGTCTGCATGTCGAGAGTCAGCACTGTCTTTCCGTTGGAAGGTCAACACTACTTCTTCAAGACTGCATGGAAATCCACTACTTCTGTGTGCATTTTCTTTTACTGCTCAGACTTTGAGAAAGACACTGCAACTTTACTGTGACGAATGATGAGGACTGTCTTTATGGACTGTGAGAAAATTTTAGCTTTTGACCTACATTGTATCAATAAGTGTGTGCATTTGATATCTTTGTTATTGTAATTATGAAAAATTGTATCAAATCATTATTGGCCACTGACCAAAACAATTTGTAAAATTTTTTGTGGGGAGCATGGGGGCTATGTAAGTAGGCTGTTTATGTTTTTTTTATTGGTAACGCCACCTCTGTATGAAAATCACTGGCTGTGCTGTGTGCAGTCTGTGGCTGCTTTGCATTGTTGTAATACTCGCCATTGTAGTGTTAGGCAGCTGGATGTGAACAGCGCGTAGCGTTGCGCAGCTGGAGGTGAGCCGCCAGCTGTGGTGGATGTGCGGAGAGAGATGGCGGAGTTCTGAAATTTGCAACACTGGTTGTCATGAACTGCTGTATATATTATGACCTTTGAACACTAGTAAGGTAAATACATTGTTTGTTCTCTATTAAAATCTTTCATTTGCTAACTATGCCTATCAGTAGTTAGTGCCTTCCGTAGTTTGAATCTTTTATTTAGCTGGCAGTAGTGGCGCTCGCTGTATTGCTGTAGCTTGAGTAACGAAGATTTTTGTGAGGTAAGTGATTTGTGAAACGTATAGGTTAATGTTATTCAGGGCCATTCTTTTTTAGGGATTTTTGAAAGTCAGATTGCGTTGCGCTTAAAGTATTGTTTGTCAGTTTAAGCACAGTCTTGTATAATTGTTCAAAAGGAGACGTTTCACACACCAATGTGAATAATAGCTTTGTTGCCACTTCCCCCAATGATTTTAGAAATTCTGATGGAATGTTATCTATCCCTTCTGCCTTATTTGACCGTAAGTCCTCCAAAGCTCTTTTAAATTCCGATTCTAATACTGGATCCCCTATCTCTTCTAAATCGACTCCAGTATCTTCTTCTATCACATCAGACAAATCTTCACCCTCATAGAGGCTTTCAATGTATTTTTTCCACCTATCTGCTCTCTCCTCTGCATTTAACAGTGGAATTCCCGTTGCACTCTTAATGTTACCACCGTTGCTTTTAATGTCACCAAAGGTTGTTTTGACTTTCCTGTATGCTGAGTCTGTCCTTCCGACAATCATATCTTTTTTCGATGTCTTCACATTTTTCTTGCAGCCATTTCATCTTAGCTTCCCTGCACTTCCTATTTATTTCATTCCTCAGCGACTTGTATCTCTGTATTCCTGATTTTCCCGGAACATGTTTGTACTTCCTTCTTTCATCAATCAACTGAAGTATTTCTTCTGTTACCCATGGTTTCTTCGCAGCTGCCTTCTTTGTACCTATGTTTTCCTTTCCAACTTCTGTGATGGCCCTTTTTAGAGATGTCCATTCCTCCTCGACTGTACTGCCTACTGCGCTATTCCTTATTGCTGTATCTATAGCGTTAGAGAACTTCAAACATATCTCGTCATTCCTTAGTACTTCCGTATCCCACTTCTTTGCGTATTGATTCTTCCTGACTAATATCTTGAACTTCAGCCTACTCTTCATCACTACTATATTGTGATCCGAGTCTATATCTACTGTTTCACAGTAGCGAAGATGTATAAGTACTCATAGCATTTAATATACCCGTCTTAGAATCACTGTAGGCTGGATGGTTTTTGTTGTTGTTTTGGTCCATACTTCTTTCTTTACTCATCAGTCTTTTGACAGGTTTGAGTCAGCTCTCCACGATTTCCTCTCCTATGACAATCTTTTCATCTCACAGCAACACTTGCAACCAACGTCCTTAGTTATTTGCTGGCTGTATTCTAGTTTCTATCTTCCCCTCCACCCCCTCTACTACCAGGGAAATTATTCCCTGATGTCTTAACAGACGTCCTCTCATCGTCCCTTCTTCTTGTCAATATTTTCCATATATTCCTTTCCTCGTCAAGTCTGCAGAGAACATCCTCATTCCTTACCTTAACAGTCCACCTAATTTTCTACATTCTTCTGTAGCACACATCTAAAATGCTTCGATTCTCTTGTGTTCCTGTTTTCCCAAAGCCCACGTCTCATTGCCACACTATTCTGTGCTCCAAACATTCATTCTCAGAAACTTCTTCCTCAAATTGAGACCTAAGTTCGATACGAGCAGATTTTCCTTGGCCAGAATGCCCTTATTCCCAGTGCTTGTTTGCTTCTTATTTCCTACTTGCTGCGATCATCTTTAATTATTTCGTTGCGTAGGTAGCAGAATTCCTTAACTTCATATACTTTGTTAAGATACTCGCTGTTTTAATTTGTGCTACTTCTCATTGCTTTCGTATTTCTTTGATTTACTCTCAGACCAATTTCTGTACTCAAATGCTGTTCATTCTATCAAGCAGGTCCTGTAATTCTGCTTCACTTTCACTGAGGATGGCAATGTCATCAACGAATATTGTCACTGATATTCTTTTACCGACAGCCGGAGTGGCCGTGCGGTTATAGGCGCTACAGTCTGGAACTTCGTGACCGCTAAGGTCGCAGGTTTGACTCCTGCCTCGGGCACGGATGTGTGTGATGTCCTTAGGTTAGTTAGGTTTAAGTAGTTCTAAGTTCTAGGGGACTGATTACCTCAGATGTTAAGTCCCATAGTGCTCAGAGCCATTTGAACCATATTTATTCACCTGGAGTTTTAATCACACTCTTATACCTTTCTTTTATTTCCGTCATAGATTCCAAAGCACTGGCACTGTCTTACAACCTTTTTAATCGATCTATTTCGCTCTTCGTCTTCCACTCTTATTGTTCCCTCATGTTTCTTGCACATATTGTATATTACCCGTCTTTCTCAATATCTTACTCCTATTTTCTCAGAATTTCAAACATTTTGCAACATTTTACATTTGCAAACGCTTTCTTCAGGTCAACAAATCCTATTATGGAGTTGCTGGTAAATAACCAAAACGGTTGTTACTCGTTAAGTCGTTTTGAAGGTACCCTTAAATTGTTTGTGTTATTTTGCACCTACCTTCTCCGTTTACAAGAGCCTGAAAACTATTTTTGCAGTCAGCCGGAAAGTGATGCAGACTGTACTGACCATAATTTCCATTCTGCAAGTTCACGTTACTCATTGTGCTCAATGAAAGGAAATGATCCTTTCTGCTATTTTTTCAGCGGGCTCAGAAACTACGACTGTAAATAAAAGTTTTGACGTTTAGGTGGTTGGTATATACAGCGAAAGTTCATGTGCACAAAATATAAGTCTCAATATTCTAAAGTTAATTTCTCGTCTTAAACGTGAAAAATAATATCGCCACTTGCCACGCGGCTTTCTCAACATTGTGGGCGGCACACAAACAGTAGCTTCCGTGAGTTCACTTTCTACTTTTACTGAAAACACTTTTGATAGCTGCTCAGCTCTGATGCCATCTGAGGAACAGCAGGGACCCACGAGAAAGACAGGCTGCGGCTCATACACTATGTGACCAAAAGTATCTGGACACCCCCAAAACAAACGTTTTTCGTATTAGGTGCAACGTGCTGCCACCTACTGCCAGGTAATCCATATCAGGTACCTTAGTAGTCATTAGACATCGTGAGAGAGCAGAATGGGGCGCTCCGCAGAACTCACGGACTTCGAACGGAGTCAGCTGATTGGGTTTTAAAAAAGAGATGGGGCCACTCCACGCCCGCACCAACGTGGTGACGAAACCAAAAGTTCTACTGTCACCTCCGTAAACATGTTAGTTATCTAGTAAGTGGATCACAGGATGCTGGGCTGTGATGTTGTCCGTGCGTCTGGGTAAGACTACGCATTAACACGGTCCATCAGGTGATGGATAGTGGACGAAACGTGAGTGAGGATAGAGATTTGAAGAGCAGAGGGAAAAAAAGCCATGGATCGTGCCGTGGGACAAAAACCTCTGCGACAGTGGGATGGGTAGGAAGAGCAGTAGTGGCTTACTAGCTGCGATAGTTCATGCAAGGTTGGATTTGTTAGTATAGGTATCATGCATCATTACTGTGACAAGCGATGGCGATGTGTCCCAGTTGCTGCAGCTGCTACATTCCTGGAACAAACAAGATCGTTATACAGTAGTGGGAGATCGGCCACAGATCATCATCACTGTGTGGGGGATGTGTGGAGCTTGTTTACATGCAGTGTAGGGTACGGCTTTCTTGTGTGGCGCTAGTTATTCGGCAGTGTATTTCAGCTGGATATCCAGTAATGGCGTCTGATTATCAGGGGCTCGCCTGTGCCGTTATGTTTGCGTATGCTTGGCCATAGATGTTATGTCCTTACAAGTATGTCTTTTTGGTCTTTTATGTTGTGGTCGTAGTTCCCCAGATTCAGAATGAACGGGTTCTGCGAATGTCTGGAGTTCCTGTATAGTCTTGTGGTGAGTTTATGGATTACCTCCGTGAGAGTCTCAAGTCGGTATTCCAGGTTAAGGTCCGCGATGCGTGTGTATCGTGGAGCATTGCTTATGATTTTGAGTACTTTGTTTTGTATGAGCTGCGGACGGCGCAGGCGTGTAGGCGCAGCGTATCCCCAGACAGGAGCTGCGTACGTCATCAGGGGTCGGATAAGTGTCATATACATGGACCTCGACACCCTTCTGTTCAGTGTGCTACGCCTGTTGAGCATAGGATAGAGCTGTTTGAGCCTCGCGCTAGCTCGGTTGGTGATGTGTTGTATGTGGTCCCCCCAGAGTAATTTCTCGCGGAAACGTATTGGACGTGCATGTAGAATTATTGGTCTGCAGTAGCGGTGTTTGCGCAGTTGCTTCGGTCTTCTAGTGAACAGAACGGCTTCGCACTTGTTGACGTTTACTCTAACACGCCATTTCTCCAACCACGGCTCAGCCACTCTGAGTGCAGTCTGTAGGCGTGACGTAATGTTTGATGGTTTCCAATCTTGCGCAAGGATGGCGGTGTCATCCGCGTAGATTGCCATCGATGTGTTGTGTGTGGTTGGGAGATCGTTTATGTAGAGGTTAAACAGCAGGGGCCCTAGGATCCTTCCCTGGGGTACTCCCGCGTGTATACCGTGTCGTGTTGATTGTTTTCCCTGCACGTCAGTGTTGAAACTCCTGTCTGTGAGGTATGAGTGTATTAGACGTAGCAGCCCGTCGGGGAATCCCGCGTCGCTGAGTTTGCGGATGAGGCCGTTGTGCCATAGACGGTCGAAAGCCTTTTCGATGTCCAGGAACACCGCCCCTGTAGCTTTTTTTATGCTGAAGCCATATGTTATATGTTCAACGACCCGTAGGATTTGTTGTGTTGTGGAGTGGTGATTCCTGAAGCCGAATTGCTCTGGTCTCAGGATGTCATTTGTTATGCAGTGCCTAGTGATGCGTTTGAGAATCGCCTTCTCAACAATCTTACTGAGCGAGCTCAGAAGGCTGATGGGTCGGTAATTTTGAGGGAGGCTGTGGTCTTTCCCCGGCTTCCTGAACATCAGGACCTTGGCCGTCTTCCAAAAGGCGGGGAAGTGTTGGTGTTTTAGTATGGCATTCGTTATGTGTGTTAGGTACTCAGTTGCTTTATCCGTGAACACCTGGAGGACACGGTTTTGAATGCCATCATGACCAGGGGCTTTCCTAGCAGCGGAATGCATTATAGCCCAGGAGACTGCGGCTGTGCTAGCATGTCGAATGTCGTCGCGCTATGGTTGGGCTATAATGCAGTAGCAAGTGTGAACACTGGATCTGATGGTACCAGGTTCGGTGTGAATGACGCTGCGAGTGTTCGGGCCATTAGTTCTGCTTTATCTTCCGCTGAGTATGCAGGTCCGTCAGGCCCTTGAAGCGTTGGGGTGTATATTTTCTCCCTGGTGAAGCGTCGGGCTAGTTGCCACACGCCAGATCGTGCGGTGTCCAGCCCTTCGAGTTTTTGGTTCCACTGTTGTGTTCTATGTGTTTGTATTTTATCGTGTATGATGCCCTGTAACCTGTTAATGTGCCGTTTGAAGTACGGACTCCTGGTGCGCTGCCATTGTCTCCTGAGGCGATTCCTCATTGAGATTACGCCCAGGATTTCCTGGGGCAGGGCCGCACTGCGTTGTTGTGAGGTGCGATCAGGTATGGTGCCTGCCATTGCGTCCTGGACGGCGTTAGTGAGAGTTTCTACTGCCTCGTCAATTTTTGCTGTTTCATTAATTTCGTGTATAGGTGGGATGTGGCTATCGAGCGTTTGCTTGAACAATGTCCAATTCGTACGCCCGTAGTCCAACATCTTGCGTTGTTCCATGTGCTGCAGTGTTTCCTCAATATATAGTATTACAGGTTTGTGGTTTGAGGGCAGATCGTTTTCAACGGCAACGTTGAGTGTCGATGTAACGCCCTTGATGAGGGCCATGTCTATCACGTCTGGCCTGTGTCCCCTCTGATAGGGAATATGCGTCGGTTCAGTCGGCGCTAGTATAATGTAGTTTCTGCCTAGTGAATGTTCGTACAGTTTTTTGCCGTTGGGATTTCGTATGTGTGAAATGTTGAGTAATGTGCTGATATCGCGTGTTGAAATGCCTACAGGGCTGTTGTATACCGATATCAGTGTGGTGTAGACTTTCTTGAACTTGACTCCGACGGTCGTAGCCTCGATTTCTTCCAGTTCAGGGAGCTCTATGTTTGTGTGCTCAATGTCTTTGTGTATGACGATTGCAGTTCCACCTGCCTCGGCGCCGCCCGGTCGGTCGGTACAATAGACACAGTAGCCACGAAAGTTTAATTGTTTGTGCGGTTTAAGCTTAGTCTCGCTCAGTAGCGCGACAAGGATTCCCTTGCGCTCCATGAACGCGGCAAAGTAGCCCTTTTGTTGTGGATCGAGTCTGCATTCCAGAACAGTATCTGTGATAGTGTGTGGGGGTCTTCAACCGACATTTCCACGCTAATAAACAGCCCCAGGTCCACTGTTTCCGATTTGATAGTGAAGTGGAAACGTGAAGGGTCACGTACAGCACAAAAGCGTACAGGCTGACCTCGTCAGTTGACGGACAGAGACCGCCTAGAGTTGAAGACGGTCGTAATGTGTAACAGGAAGACACCTATAAAGACCATCACACAGGAATTCCAAACTGGATCAGGATCCACTGCAAGTACTGTGACACTTAGGCGGGAGGTGAGAAAACTTGGATTTTATGGTCGAGCAGCTGTTCATAAGCCACACATCATGCCAATAAATACCAAACGACGCCTCGCTTGGTGTAAGGAACGTAAACATTGGACGATTGAACAGTGGAAAAAGGTTGTGTGGAGCGACCATCACGGTGCACAATGTGGCGATCCGATGGCAGGGTGTGGGCATGGCGAATGCTAGGTGAACGTAATCTGCCAGCGTGTGTAGCGCCAACAGTAACATTCGGAGGCGGTGGTGTTGTGATGTGGTCGCGTTTTCCATGGAGAGGGCTTGCACCCTTTTTGTTTAGCGTGGAACTATCACAGCACAGGCCTACATTGGGGGTTTAAGCGCCTTCTTGCTTCCCACTGTTGAAGAGCAATTCGGAGTTGGAGATTGCATATTTCAACACGATCGAGCACCTGTTCATAATTCACGGCCTTTGGCGGAGTGGTTACACGACAATAACATCCCTGAAATGCACTGATCTGCAGAGAGTCCTGACCTGAATCCTATAGAACACCTTTGGGATGTTTTGGAACGCCGACTTCGTGTCAGGCCTCACCGATCGACATCGGTATCTCTCCTCAGTGCAGCACTCAGTGAAAAATGGGCTGCCATTCTCCAACAAACCTTCCAGCACCTGATCGAACGTATTCCTGCGAGAGTGTATGCTGTCATCAAGGCTAAGGGTGGGCCAACACCATATTAAATTCCAGCGTTACCGATGGAGGGCGCCACGAACTTGTAAGTCATTTTCAGCCAGGTTTCCGGGTACTTCTGATCACATAGTGTACTTTACGCAGTTAGGCCTGAACTCACTTAACTCAGCAGATAAAATACGTTTCTAAACTTCTTAACTCGCAGCTGGGTGAGAACTGCATCTTCGACAGGAATCTTCTATTATGAAGTCTTAATGATTAACAGTACTAGAGCAAAAACTAAGATCAATACTCGATATAAATGGTATAACGGATTATTTACAGCATTTCGTCTCTTCTGCTTAACTGTCCTCGAAGGAAGTGGTGCCTTATGCAGCTGTTCATGATTTTAAATTTTTTGTACCCTAGTACAGCCGTAACAAATTATAAGTAGCCCTAAGGACTTCCGATCATTGTAGGACTAATAACAGTAAAAGACCATAATAGTGCATTCCAGTAGAAGATGCAATAGTCGTTTGTACGTACACACCTAGTTAAGAGCTAACAGGTGTAGAAACTTAGTTTGTCTGCTGGGTTGAACGAGCGAGCGAGTTATCACAAGCCTACCCTCGTGATGTACGCACTGCAGCCTATCTTTCTCGTAGGCCTCGAGACACAGACCGCAGAGGTATCTGACTGAGGTGGACAGATGGAAAACTTGGTGCGAAGTGTTTTTTCTCAAGTGCCTCTCTGGCCGTGTTTATATATGGACGCAGTGGACCGCCAAATGGGTCATTAGCTATTGACCGCCTTACGCACAGCCCTTTCTCGGACATGTATTAATTAATATCTCTGTCGTTTAACAATTTACAATATTCTCAATTTTTATGTAAATAGAGTTAAGTTTGCTCTTGTTACTGAAAAAGTTTTACCTCGACTGCATTTAAACTTTAGCGGCAAGAATCTTTAGAACGGAACCGGGAGTAGAACGTGGTCCGTGAACTGCCTGTTTATGATTCCTTGTAATTTTTATTATATACAATACGGTCTTGAAACTTGGTTCAGCTGTATTGTTGCATTAATGCAATCTAGTGCTATAAGCAGAACTTTCCATTACAAATAAAAATGATATTTAACCTATTTTGAATAAGGACGTTTCCGTTCCAAATTTGGTTTTTAATAAATATGTAGCTTACTGGTGTCACATATATAAGATTGTTAGATGTAAGATTACTAATAAATATTCATCTTTTGAGTCTAACATTTTGCGCCTTCCAGTTTTTGTAGAAACGGCGATTTTGACCAAAATTTTTCTCTGGTCGAGTTGAGACCTATAAGTTTTAATTGTGCGATGCATTTCCATATTCTGACCAGTTTTTTAAACTTCGTAGTCGTATTATTCAGCGCCACTTATAACTTTGTTAAGGTCATTTTTTTGGCCGGACATATGCATTCGATAATTTTAGGACTTTCCATTGTTAATATTCATACACCTTAGCATACACTGACGAAGTTTGGAGGAATTTTTTTAATTTTTAATTTCCCTCTGATATTATGGTGCAATCCTTCGTATGTTCAGCGTTATGATGAAGTGGCTCTGGTAGTAGTGAAGTGGGGTAAGACCGGCACACTTGCTCGTCTCTGAACCGCGTGCAATGATAAACCACTTGTTTCGCCTCACTATAGAGATGCCTTGAATTTTCTTTAGTCTCCCTTCCATTATTAACCGCAACGTCAGAACTGCCTTTCCTTAAGCCGAATTGGTCGTCTTCCAACACATGCTCAATTTACTTTTTTGTCAGCAACTTGGATGCATGAGCTATTAAGCTGATTTTGGGATAATTATCGCACTTATTGGATCATGCAGTCTCGGGAATTGTGTGATGCTGTTTTATTCCAAGTCTGGTGGTATATCGACAGCGTCATACATTCCACACACCAACGTCAATAATCGTTTTGTTGCCTCTCCCCTAATGATTTTAGAAATTCCGATGGAATATTATCTTTCTTAACTGCCTTATTTCATTTTAAGTCTTCCGAAGCACTTCTACATTCTGATTATAGCACTAGATCCCTTATCACTTCCCTTTCGACATGTGTTTCTTTTTCTATTACATCAGGTATGTCGTCCCCTTCATAGAGGCCCCCAATGTGTTCTTTCCACTTATTCGCCCTCTCCACTGGATTTAACAGTGCAATTCCCATTGCGCACATAATGTTACCGCCCGTGCTTTTAATTGCATCGAAGGTGTTTTGACTTTTCTATATAGTAAGTCAGTCTTTCCAACAATCATTTCTTTTTCGAATTCATCACATTTTTCATGCCGCCATTTCGTTTCAATTTCGTTGCAGTTCTTATTTGCTTCATTCCTTTTTTCGTCAAGTAACTGGAGTATTTCCTCTGTTATCCATGGTTTCCTCACAATTACCTTCCTTGTACCTAAGTTTATCTCTCCAACTCCGTGATTACCCTTTTTAGACGTGTCCATTCCTCTTAAACCGAAATTACTACTGAGCTATTCATTATTGCAGTATCTATAGCCTCAGAAAACTTCAAGCATATCTCTTTATTCCTTAGTACTTCTTTGCGCACTGATTATTCCTGACTAGTCTCTTAAACTTCAGCGTACTCTTCATCATTCCCTAATTGTGAACTGAGTCTATGTCTGTAGCCGGGTACGCCTTTATATCTGCCCCTGGGTACACCTTTTAGTCCAATATCTAATTTCGGAATGTGTGCGTGACCGTGGTGTATTCTGATTAAAATCTTCCTGTATCTCCCGGCCTTTTCAAAGTATATATCCTTCTCTTGTTATTCTTGAACCGAGTGTTCGCTCTTACCATCTGTAATTTATTGCAGAACTAAGTTAGTCTTTCTCCTCTCTCATTCCTAGTACCAATGTGATATTCTCCCTTAATCCTTTCCCCTATTCCTTCCTCTACAACCGCATTCCAATACCAATGTCAATTAGACTTTTATTTCCATGTTCGTACTGAATATATCCTCACTCTCTTTGTCTCTTGATTTCCTGCTTACGAAGACGGCATGTCTACATGAAATATTGCTGTCGGTGTTGGTTTGCTATAGATTCTGATGAGAAAACCTCATATCCCCGAGATGTTCACAGTAATCCTATACTCTTTGCTACTACCCTACACCTGCCTAACCAGAACTTTCTGTCTTGGTCCGTACTAACTCCTCCCAAAGGAAGGAGACCAGAGAGCATGCAAAAAAAAAAAAAAAAAAAAAAAATGGTCCAAATGGCTCTGAGCTGAATGGGACTTAACATCTGTGGTCATCAGTCCCCTAGAACTTAGAACTACTTAAACCTAACTACCCTAAGGACATCACACACATCCATGCCCGAGGCAGGATTCGTACCTGCGACCGTAGCGGTCGCGCGGTTCCAGAACCGCTCGGCCACACCGGCCGGCAGAGAGCATGCAATAAAGTATTTGTTTCACAGTATCGAATATGAGAAAGTGCTCATAGCTGCTGAGGTATGAATTTTAGAGGCCATATTTACTGAGACTTTGCCTCTAGCATCGTGCATTTTAATTGTATTCGTTTATATATTTTCTCCGTTGCAAATGAAGAAATACACAAAAACCTCACAGTATCCATGGTCCATGATGAGGCAGTGGCATCGACGGACTAATATCTTTTACTCTACACACAATGAACGATGTATGACTTTCCGGCATACTTCATACTAATTTTATGCTGTTGAGCGGTAGTCTGTTGTTGGCTATTCCTCTGTTGAAAATTATTTTCCCTACAATGATCGGAGAATGAAGCTCAGGTGTAAACTAGACCCCATATTCGAGTCTTTTTTAATACTTTTAGTGGCTTTCGGCAAGTGCCCACACAGCCATCTCAGTATGTGAATGTCATTTATGACGGTATGAATATGAGGACAACATAACATACAGTCCCCATCCTGGAAAGATCTCAGATCCGGTTGGGAGTCGAAGCCCAACCCCTTCGGGTAGCAATCCGCCGCACAGATCTCGTAGCTACCGAGGTGGACGTATATTCGAGTCTTGACTCGGCTCTTGCAACGTTTACCTGCATGTACGTGTTCGTGGACAGCGTGAAGAACTTGCCCAAGCGTATGACCAGCGGCCGTGACGTCCGCAGCATGATGATGGTGAGAGAGCTCTTGAACGGCGGGTCGGCGTCCGACCAGCCACAGCTGAACGCCGAGTGCAGCAGGCGCTCGCTCTGTAACACGACGCACACACCCACATTCACACTGTCATTCAGCTTTAAAAGTCATTTCGGTATTCGGCTCATTGCCTCATTTTCTCAAGTACATGCATTTTATCGCCAAAAACCCAGGGAAGCTGAGGGCTGTTCATCACACATGCACCAACCCCGGTATGCCGGTTTCAGCCTCATGGTAATTTTGCGGTTCATCACTAATTAAGTAATCGTACTGATAATATGTCAGTAAGCTGAGCTGGTACGTTGCCCTAGTAAACTGTTCCCGGGCTATGTGTGTGACATATATTGTTATTTCAGCAGCTCGAGCGAACACCTAAATTAGCTGACTCAAAGTGTTTACACATTTAACCGTGAACGTGAGACTTTAATCACGTTAGTATTTGAAAGTGTTGCATAAAGTTTCATTGCTGTCGGTACGTTGTAACAGACAGAGGGGCACCCTATATGGCACACACATAAATTTCCGTGTCTTATCCACTTGTACCTCAGGACACTACGATGATAAAGAAAGGTGTATGCTGCAGAAGATGTAAAAGTGCGGATACAACAGAGTTGTGTTCTAGAATAAAGTATTGAATTTGATGTAATTGCTTGTGCTGCCTAACTAATTTGATGAAATCAACACCAGCTACATTTATTTATCGAAATAGCAGTGAAAAAGGCAGCAAAGGAAATTATAAACCTCTGTTTTTTTTTAAGAATAAGAGCTGTTTGCAGCGGTGTGCCAGTGGTCTCTGCACAAAACCTGATGCAAAAGATGAATGCGGGTAAATCTGATCATGCAATCATGCATTTACGCCTCTCCCCCCATAGAAATGTTAATAAAAACGGGATGGGGGATTCCGTGTGTTTTACAACTATGAAGAATTGAAGCTTGAAAATAATAAACTACACTGTTATCATGACACGTGTGGAGAGGAGTGCGTCTACATACCTGATCAGTGATCGACTGTCCGAGGAAGCAGACATGTAGGCCAGGAAAGACATCATCCTCTTCACAACCGTCGCTGGCGATACGACTCCCTGAAACATCTGTCAAGCGAATAATAATGCTATGACTAAATACATAATCATAAACATGCGGAAACGAGTTTCAAATCACCTTACAAACCGTTAATGGGTCACCGAGATACGTGTTAGTTAATCTGAGAATTACATGCTCATTACTGCAACCGCCTTTACTTACACTCAAAATAAGTAGAATATCAATGCTACCATGTTGCGAAGTATAAACGTAATCTTGAGTCAGGCACGTGACACTTTTTTGAAGATATGACTCTGGAAACGGTACTAGAAGTTACAAATTAGTGTTTTGTGTCTCAGGTTGCCTGCATTGTTGGTAGGATTCATTTCTGAAAACATCGTTCGGAAATATGAAGGTTTACGTTAAGCAACGTTTAGTATCAGGCACTCAATATGTTGAGGTCTTTCCCACTATCGCAACAGCCAAACCGTAAACTGCAGACGTAACCTACGCAGAGCAGGAGGTAGGGAGATAACGCTGGCTTTCTGTCAGCCATTTTAATGATTTCTGGTTGGTAGATCCCTGAAGTTGAACCATATAGCTTTTCCCTGAAATTATTATCTGCCACCTGGCCAGAGTCATCCTGGACACTGTAAAGATACATCACCTGCTGCTCTGTGTCTTGAAGATATGAGTTTCATTAATGGCAGCAACTCAGCTGGTTAAAAACGGTCCCGACCGTGGATATCTGTAAAGATTAGCAATGAATCACGTAAAAGGCAGTCATGTAATTAAGTTACTTTTTGGTTGTGCAATTTCATTTAATTGTTCATTCTCCCCTGTCTGTACCTTCTTGGGACGCAGTTTTACTCAGTTTTGTGCCATTGTTTTCAAGTAACGAGAATTCAGCCAGTTATGGTAGGTAATAATGACTGTTTAAAGTTCTTACTTCTTACAGTATGTTGCGTACGCTCAGAGATGCTAATAGTTGCAGAAGAAAGCACCCAAAGTGACCTATAATGAAGAACTAACATCTATAATGAAGTACTAACTTCTGTGAAGAAATGGCACATGTATCCTGTCAGTTCTTGACCGAGCGAGGTGGAGCAGTGGTTAGCATACTGGACTCGCATTCGGGAGGACGACGGTTCAATCCCGTCTCCAGCCATCCTGATTTAGGTTTTCCGTGATTTCCCTAAATCGCTTCAGGCAAACGCCAGGATGTTTCCTTTGAAAGGGCACGGCCGATTTCCTTCCCAATCCTTCACTAACCCGAGCATTAGCTCCGTCTCTAATGACCTCGTTGTCGACGGAACGTTAAACACTAACCACCACCACCTGTCAAATCTTGACTAGATTTCAGAGTGGTGCAAAGACTGGCATTTTGTTTCATATATTAAGAAATTTGAAACTGTACTCGTCACAAATCGAAAAAATAATATTCTATGTTTAGAGTGTCAGTAAATCATGAATATATTCAATCAACTTCAAAATAACCGCGTGCAACAATTTATCATACATGAAATGATCACATAGGCACATTTGCGAATAAAGAAAGTCACAGCTCTCTCTGTCGGCACACTAGGATAAGGTAGTCAGTTTACAATGGAGGCTGCTTACAAATCACTTATGTGTTTCATCTTAGCATAATGTCAAAAATGTGACACAATCCATACAGAAAAAACAGAAGATGCTGAACGCATCAAAAGAAGAGCAGTACGAACGTCAAAAGGTATAACATGAATTTTGCCGTCTTTTGCGGCTGTATGTGGTGTCATTTCGACCAGACGCGTTTTGCGTTATTTAAAGCATTTTCAGTGCATATGTAACAATTGTGGCTTTGTTCGCAAATCGGTTAAAGGAGATCATACATAGTTTGATCTTAAAAGTCTACTACTGACTTTCTTGGCCGCTACATTCTTTGTATGCTTTACTTCTAGTCATGGGCGTTCGATTTTTTAGCACACTGTAGTGCGCTAACGAACAATAGAACAGGTACATTTCTTCGATAATCAAGTCAGTTTCACCGAGGAAGAAGAGGATGTATATTATATGTTAAGAAAGCTTAATGAAGTATATGAGCAGTGGGGTATGAAAGCAAATGGTTGTTGGCGGTATAGGAATAGATCATGACATGGGTTATGGATCGGTGGTAAAATGTAGTAGACCATGTAAATATTTTTAAAGGAAATCATATTCGCCGTTGACTGTAGAAATTATTTAGTTCACAATTCCAGTTTCAACTTTTGGGCCATTATCAAGTGGTACTGCAAAAGCTGGTGAAAATAATGCATCACTTACATTTTGTTTCAGTATATATCAGGCTTTAAACTTCTCCGACCTGCATACATGTCATCTTCAAAACCAAGCCATCAACATCAAAAGAGTGCGAAACTCTGCCCTACGTAGAATGATGTAGTTTACGTGAACTGTTATCAATATTAACATCCTCCACATCAATCGGTACAAATCGATGTCCTAACACACTGTCTACATGTGAACTGAGGCCGCTTGCTCGAAAATACAGTCACAAGTTAGACTGTATGTGGATTTATCGGAGATAGTTCATTACAGTGATACCAATTTTGTAAGATTCATATCATAACATTCTCTTACATCTGCTGCGACATGCAGCTTTCTTTATCATCGTATAGTCCTGAGGTACAAGTGGATAAGACATGGAAATTTATTTGATACAGAGTAGCAAAAAATAGGTATGTTATCTATTGAAAAGGTCTTACACTGGCTTGCGTACTTACACAGAATATGGCAACAGTAAAATTACGTACTAGCTTGTTTGCATATACATTTCACCTGAAAATAACGGAAAGGAAAACTACAAAAGGCACAAAATGTTCACCATTGATACAGCCAACAGTGCAGCACAAGAAATTGAGACAATACATCAAAAGAGCTCATAGATACAGGGTATATATTTTTACCAAGCCATAATTTGGTAACGCAATTATGTAAGATCTCTGTCTATATGTAATAACAAAATTCAAAGTGCTCTACATGCTGTCGAGAAAAATGTAAAAAATAGTTATACTGTATTACAATGCACTGCTAAAACGGCTTAGATCAGGCAAGATTAAAGATAAAAAGAAATTAATTTACAAAAAATAGAATATATGAGAATACACTTGATTCTCCGGCGTTAGTATGCATAAAAATTGCAGTACAGTAGAAAACATAGGGAGGACTTATAAAACATGTTACACAGCATTTATTAAGAGCCGTTAAAATAGATCACATTAGACATTTTAAATTAAATAAAAAGTGGTAGTGCATACTATTCTTCCAAGATATAAATATTTGCGGACAGTCATTTCGGATTAAGGTGAAATCAACGAAGCAGTAGAGCACAGAATGGGAAAGGGAAGGTGTCGGTTAAGCAGCTACACGCTATTATTTGGAATAACAAGACATCAAAAAGAAGAAATTATAGGCAATAGGGTTTAAGAGACGAAGTTGTGAAGTAACAAGAAAATACAAAATCAGAAATGAAGTGCTATGTGGATGGAGGTTACCAAAGATACTGTAGATGCAACTAAAAACAAACGTCTAACATGGTATGGACACCTTGGAAGAATGACAGAGGAAAGATGGCCCTCTAAAGTTATTAAACAATTAAATTATTAAATAAATTGGTCAAGGATTTTAAAAGGTTTAATTAGTTTCATGCAACTAGGCCCATAGCTAGGGATTCCTCCCTAGGGAAACACATTATGAGATCAACATAAGTATCACACTCGATGATTAAACTGATTCGTATGTTTAATTTACCATGTTTCAATGTTTATTATGTGCTTGAAATACGTGATTTGACTAGAGACTAGTTGCAGCTCTGGATGTGGCGAGATATTCCTGTATTCACTCATAGTGATTAATGTAATGTATCATAATCTTATCATAAGTTCGCAAATTGGCCATGAATATATACTGTAAGTTTAGTACGCATATACAGGAAATTTTGAGTTACAAATTAGAACACTATTAACATTTTAAGGAACATAGTTCTTATTTAGGAAAACAGCGATCTGTAATTATTATAAATAAACTGGAAGCAGTCTTGATCGCATAACATTTATAGTGTGGTGACCGGTTTCGATATTTTTATAAGATCATCTTCAGACCTACAATAAACAGGAACTGATATATTAAGGACGAAATCATGGAGATGGTGGGCGGGGCTTAATGCATTTAATTAGCGGCTGGTGTTCTTTATGTTGCAGTACACCACCAGCCACAAGCAAGAGGGTTGCCATGCGCCACCGCCTCCGGCAGACGTTAATGGTGTATCAGCCTTATTTACTGTTTTATGAATATATGATTTCGTCCTTTAATGTTTATATCAGTTCCTGTTTATTGTAGGTTGTAATATTTCTGGCTTAGTCAGCGATCATATAAGGCTCCAAGAAGCTGTTCCCAGAGCATTGGAGATGCAAGAAGTATATAGATGACGAAATGTGGTGTGAGGTACCTGTGACAGATGTTAGATTCGGTACCATTCCCGTGAGAAAGACCGCCTGCATAATGCTACTGCTCTGTGATTGGCTGCTGTGTTCGGAGCAAGGGCGCCAAAACGTTAAAGTATAGTTATTATTATTAGTTAAATTACTCATTGGAATGGCTCCACTTTTTAATATAAAAATCTCTCAACAGCTTTCTATCGATCAGTCATTTTATAATTATTAAAAACATTTTAAATAAAAAACAAAAGACTGACGAAATTGCAGACGAAGCATTTAGGAAGCGTTCGGGTCACGCCTTTTCTGGTATGGCGCACGAAGTGTTTCGGGCTGTTCGTCACTCTGGATTAGGCAGTCGAGAAGAACAGACATGTTGTCTGTCGTAGGATGTGTTTCCAATTTTTATTTAAGTTCCTGTTCGTCACTCTGGATTAGGCAGTCGAGATGTACAGTCATGTTGTCTGTGGCAGGATGTGTTTGCCAGCATTCAGTATTAAAAGATTCACTCCGGTAGTCATGAGACACAGACACGTGCCACAAATAGTGTAAAGATACATTTTCGTAAACATTGTGTTTGATCATGTACTTTGCCGTATCAGAAGGTATTGTATTAAGATCATGTAGTCTTCTCGTGTGGATATATTAAAATACGCGAGTGGCATCCCAAAGAAGTGATACATTATTTCATAACAGAATCTCGCTAAAAGTCAGTCTCAGCCTCAAGATACAGAACCTACGACCTGCGAGCTGTTTTCTGCGCTGGGGAAATCAACTTGAAGACAACAGGTTAGTCAACTATAACAGAACCTTCGTATTCCACACAGTGCAGTGGAAACAACTAGGCGCCTCACGTGTACTGCATGCACAGAACAAGTGTGCTCAGCGACACGTCATCTGCAGTAATGAAAAGGAGGTAAAGGAGGATGATCGTTAATAACACCAACAATCAATTCATTCTTCCTTTCTTGCTGTAAGGTCTGAAGATGATCTTTTAAAAAGATCGAAACCAGTCACCACATTAAAAATATTATGCTAACAAGACTGCATACTGTTTATTTATAATTAGAATACTGGTAGTTTTATAAACACCGGCTTTGAGTAGAGTAGTGGTCACGAGGCAGAGTGCAAACAGAGGCATGTAGACCCACGCCCATGCTTTTTTTGCTGGTATTAGGAAGAGTTATAAGAACGGTGAAGTTTGGATGGCCAGAGTACTGCAGGTTCTAGGACAGCATTCGTGTAACTTCGAATATTTGATGATCGCGACCTTGAAAATTTAGAAATCTTTCGTACTTTGAACAATGCTACTGGATGTGAGCTGTAGTCTTCGAATTCGTGGTGACTTATAATTTCCATCTCGCTTTAAGTGACTGTATCATATGGAATTACTTGAGCTTTATCGTTATTGAATTGTATTTAGATACCTGCGAAATCTGATATCTACTTCAGTTGAATTGTATCGAGTTGTGTAACTAATTTCTAAAGTGTTTGCTGCAATAGCATTTATGATTAATAAACTTCAGATTTTGCTGTAAATGGTTACTGAACTTTGCACTAATGCACTTTAATATTTTTTACTGGTTTCGTGAAGTGATGCACGGTCTTATGCACTCATTTATTGTCTGTAAATGCTCTGCTTTCACTAATAACTTCGTTATACGCTACCACTTTGCATATTGTTCAGTTGATTTATTAATTTTATGTGAGGCCACTGAGTCGAGGACGGCTCGCGCTGATGCCTTTTTTCTTTTGGGCATTTTCTCACCATCGATTGGTGCCTTATTGCTCCCTCAGTTACTACCTGAACGAGTTGCTCATATGCCTCCATCGGTGGCAGCAGCAGCGTTTATCGATACTTGTACTGCTGTACCATCTTTGGTGTGACCGAAACATTTCCGTGCGGTGATGGGTGTAGGTAGTCGGTTGGTTGCGAGAGAGCAGCGAGTTCCGGTAACCTGCCCTGGTCGTCAGCATAGTTTTCCGGCAGTGTGTTTCCCTCGCCGTGTTGGTGCTGTCTGGCACAGCATGTAGCTCGACAGCTCTTTGTTGTTCTCCTTTTTTTCTTTGAGTGGTTATTGTTGCTTGACTGTGTGTAGATGCCAATTATCAAGACATAGTGTTGCTGCGATCTTCGTCCTCGCTAATATTTTCGGTTGTCGTGCCATTGGTTAGGTGGAAGGGAATTGATTAGGTTGTTGGTTGGTTCTACAGCCGTCTCTAGGTCGTGCTCACCCGATTATTTACTGTTACACTTGGCTGCCTGTCTCACCTAACCTGTTGTTAGAGTTTGCTCCCCATGGTGAAACTTGGAACACTTCTGAGCACCACTGTTCTGTGGTTTGGAATTGTGATTTTCTGTGGTCTCAAGTACTGTGGAAGGCCTTCAGCAGTGTACTAATTTAGTTTGTTTTAGTGTTCAGTATGTGGCCTTCAGCCGAACCTTATGTGAAATATTTTAAGATACGGCCTTCAGCCATCTGAAGTAAAAAAAAAAATCATCATTTGAAAATTATCTCTCTATCTTAATTTGTTATCCAGGCCTTAAGCCTTGAGTTGTTCTATATTCAGTATATGGTCTTCAGCCAAACTTTATGTGAAGTATTTTAAGATACGGCCTTCAGCCAGCAAAGAAAAAATGATTTGATATTTCAAATTTTCCTCTCTATCTTAATTTGTTATCCAGGCCTTAAGCCTTAAGTTGTTCTATGTTCAGTATATGGTCTTCAGTCGAACCTTATATGAAATATTTTAAGATTAGGCCTTCAGCGCACTTAAATTAAAATTTGAAAGGTCTTCGTCTAAAACCTTTTAAAATTTCCTTACCGGAGTTCTTGTTATTCAGGCCTAAGACCTCAGTTCTTCTATTTTCTAACTAAGGCCTTCAGCCGTGTGTATTTCTTAACGCAATTTTAATAAATTCTGTTCTGGCCGTCAGCCGTATTGTTTCTGATTTCTTTTAAGAGCATGTGTGATTAAGTGATTTTAGCAAATAAAGTTTTATGTTTCTGGAACTAGGAGCAACTGATTTTGGACGACCTTTCCACAACCTGATCCTTTCTGTCTTTCGAAACCAAATTTCAGCAATTTTTCACAAAAATATTTGCGTTCATATTGGAAATAGCATTATGTTTGAATTCTAAGCAAGCTGGTTCAGGCAACATCGTCATCCTGTTGGATCGTATGTTAATATTCAGTCTTGTTTCAATTATTTATATACTAAATGCTATAATTAATTTAGCTGATACTATCTCTACGTTATTGAAAGGTTTAAGACATTTTAACTATGATAGAATATGGGCTAAAAGTAAATGGGGCACTGTCCTCCTCTAATGACTTAAATGAGTTCACGAAAACGTTTTAGGCCGTGCAGTTACCTTACTCATTATCATGTATCCTGTCATAAGTGAGTCTGTCTTCCTCAGAGACTGTCCAACCGAAACAAAGAAGACCTGGAGTGGAATAGTCGAATGCGTATTTGGAAACATCTCCTCAAACCGACTGAAATGTTTTAATTCCTGTACTACATTTGCTAAGTGGGTGACACTATGCAACTGGTGTATGCGTTAACTAAATCCTTAAAATATACAGGGTGGACATTAATAAAACCGACAAACATCAGGGAGGGATTCGTGACTGAAAATGGAGGAAAAAAGGTCCTGTGAACATGTAGCCGGGAGTGGACGATGTGTGTGCAACGACCACAAATCGTCCCGGAAAGCAATATAGAGCTGCATCACATCCATGTCACAACAGATGTTCAAAGTGGCCTCCATGGGACTGCAGGCAATGGGGATAGCAGCGGTTTTCATGCAAGGTACACATAATTTTACTTTGGCTTACACCATGTTGGCGGGCCACTTGCCTGGAGCTTGTACTAGGGTCCGTCTCAAAATCCGGTCCTCCAGATCTCGTGTACCCACATTCTGCCTCAACCTGCTCGTTCGTCGATCTGAAAGGACACGTGACCACACAATTGTCCATAAAGGGCTTGAATTGTTGTGTGATGTGGTTGGGGTTTTTGTGGGTACCCGTTATGATATAGCTGCAACCGTTTCCATTTGCTTGGCTGTACACAAACACGATTTCGGCTTTTTCCCGACATGAATACCGGATCATTCTGATGCTTTAAGTACGCTTTGTCAATCATACAGCTCGCAATACACAAGGAACACACAGAATGTGGTCAGACGAACTGTCATTCGTCAGTTCGATCTACCGTGGCAACGATGTTTTTCCGGACACATGTTCGTAGGCGTTTCTTTTCCTCCATTCCCAGTCAGGAATCAGTTCCTGCAACTTGTCGGTTTTATTAATGCTCACCCTGTATTTATCTTACTTCTCTTATGACGTCGTCTTTGATGACACTAAACTGTGACTTTCAATCCTTCCTTCTATCTATTAATTTTCTGTGCCTATAAGCCTTGACATATTCAAGTACGATTTATTTTCATACAGACGACTTACCTCTACAAATCCGAAAGCTTGCAAGCAAATGCTGAAAACACTAACCGCCAACACAATGGTAATGGATTTGGTCATGGCTGCCTCTAGCTCGTCGATGCATCTGTAACAATAATGTTTAATTCCGTGACAGTCTTACGAAAAACATAAAGTTCCGCAGGGGAAAATAGGCAGCTTGTGAAAAAAAAGTATATTAATGTATGTGACTTAGGAAAGTCTTAAGCTTTTCATCTCAGCGTTAGTTTGACGAGAAATTTGCAAAAATTCAATAGAGACTCGACTGTCATTATATGCCAGCGTAAGACAACACACAAGCAGTATCTTATCACAATAACACCATAGTAAGGTGCGGACGACGTTTGACTATACGTGCCTCAACACATTGTGACATTTGTCAGTTCTCAGTTCTACATTTTCCTTGGGTTTAACTGGTGTTAACCCTAGGACGCCTAAGGGGGGGGGGGATTCACATATTCCCTTTGAGTTATTGTTTGTTGGCTATTTTATGAAACGTCAGTGTCAATATATTTTTTAGGAAAATCGTGCTTTGAAAGAAAAAATAAATAAACTTATTATGGGTCCAACAACTCCTCCCCCCCCCCCCCTTAGGCTTCTATGCTACAGAAAAATTCCCTTAGTAGGATTTCGTATTTCTCATCTCTACAACAATGCAATTTAGTTTCTTGTTGGTTGGCATTCTTGATAATCACAACAATCGGTTTACTTTCAGAGGAAGTGATTGTTGATGTCAGTCAGCTGTTATTCGTCTTGTAAACTTGCAGTGAATTGGTGCAGTTCCCCACTATTCACACCCAGACTTAGAAATGACTAAAAGAATACGTGACCCGTCTTTAGAAAGAGTTCTGAATGAAATTTTAGATGCGATTCTGACTCGGGTAGTGCAATTGAATATGAGGATGGTGTTATGGAGTGTGTTTCAGATCGGTAAAGTGATGTGGATGTTAGAGAAGATGAAGATAGCGCAGCTTCAGGCAGTGGCCATCAGGATGTTATTGTGGCCAAGTCTGGAAGAGGGTACGTAACCACACAGCCTAGAATTCCTCAGAGGTCTGTTGCTAATATGGTAAGAGAGCAGGCAGGAGTAACTCCACCCGGAGAAGCCTTGAAGTTACTTCTTACGCCTGACATCATGGATGTTATAGTAAAACATTCAAATGAAGAGGCAGTTAGGCGAAATGTTACTTTGGCTATTGAGAAAGAGTTGTATGCCTTTATAGGAATCCTGTTACTTATGGGGGCAAATAAAGACAATTCTGTCAGTGTACACGATCTTTGGTCAGACCTAATGGGTCGGCCGGTTTACGAGGGTATTATGGCAAGAGAACTTTTCAAGGAACTTATTGTAATCATAAGGTTTGATGACAAAAGTACCTGTCAGCTAAGAAGGGAAGCAGACAAGTTCACAGCAATCCGTGATGTTTTCAACAAAGTGAATGATAGGTTTCCACTACCGTATAAACCAGGGGTCCACCTCGCCATTGATGAGATGCTCAGCTTGTTTAGAGGGCGCTGCCCCTTCTAAGTATTTATGAAGGATAAACCGTGCAAGTATGGCATCCTTGTACGCATGATGTCCGATGCAGTTGACAGATACGTCTTCAATATGGAACCATAAGCAGGTAATGTTCAGAATTTGTCGAAAGAAGAACGAGGTTCAGCAGCTGTCGTCAAACGTCTGCTAGCACCTGTGAAAAGCAGTGGTCGAAATGCTACACATCGGTGGATTTGGCGGACGAGTTATACCAAGACTACAAAGTTACTATAGTAGGAAATCTCCAGTCAAACAGGAAGCATATTCCAGACATAATGAAGAACACGCCAAATCGAGAGCTACACTCCTGGAAATGGAAAAAAGAACACATTGACACCGGTGTGTCAGACCCACCATACTTGCTCCGGACACTGCGAGAGGGCTGTACAAGCAATGATCACACGCACGGCACAGCGGACACACCAGGAACCGCGGTGTTGGCCGTCGAATGGCGCTAGCTGCGAAGCATTTGTGCACCGCCGCCGTCAGTGTCAGCCAGTTTGCCGTGGCATACGGAGCTCCATCGCAGTCTTTAACACTGGTAGCATGCCGCGACAGCGTGGACGTGAACCGTATGTGCAGTTGACGGACTTTGAGCGAGGGCGTATAGTGGGCATGCGGGAGGCCGGGTGGACGTACCGCCGAATTGCTCAACACGTGGGGTGTGAGGTCTCCACAGTACATCGATGTTGTCGCCGGTGGTCGGCGGAAGGTTCACGTGCCCTTCGACCTGGGACCGGACTGCAGGGATGCACGGATGCACGCCAAGACCGTAGGATCCTACGCAGTGCCGTAGGGGACCGCACCGCCACTTCCCAGCAAATTAGGGACACTGTTGCTCCTGGGGTATCGGCGAGGACCATTCGCAACCGTCTCCATGAAGCTGGGCTACGGTCCCGCACACCGTTAGGCCGTCTTCCGCTCAAGCCCCAACATCGTGCAGCCCGCCTCCAGTGGTGTCGCGACAGGCGTGAATGGAGGGACGAATGGAGACGTGTCGTCTTCAGCGATGAGAGTCGCTTCTGCCTTGGTGCCAATGATGGTCGTCTGCGTGTTTGGCGCCATGCAGGTGAACGCCACAATCAGGACTGCATACGACCGAGGCACACAGGGCCAACACCCGGCATCATGGTGTGGGGAGCTATCTCCTACACTGGCCGTACACCACTGGTGATCGGCGAGGGGAGACTGAATAGTGCACGGTACATCCAAACCGTCATCGAACCCATCGTTCTACCATTCCTAGACCGGCAAGGGAACTTGCTGTTCCAACAGGACAATGCACGTCCGCATGTATCCCGTGCCACCCAACGTGCTCTAGAAGGTGTAAGTCAACTACCATGGCCAGCAAGATCTCCGGATCTGTCCCCCAATTGAGCATGTTTGGGACTGGATGAAGCGTCGTCTCACGCGGTCTGCACGTCCAGCACGAACGCTGGTCCAACTGAGGCGCCAGGTGGAAATGACATGGCAAGCCGTTCCACAGGACTACATCCAGCATCTCTACGATCGTCTCCATGGGAGAATAGCAGCCTGCATTGCTGCGAAAGGTGGATATACACAGTACTAGTGCCGACATTGTGCATGCTCTGTTGCCTGTGTCTATGTGCCTGTGGTTCTGTCAGTGTGATCATGTGATGTATCTGACCCCAGGAATGTGTCAATAAAGTTTCCCCTTCCTGGGACAATGAATTCATGGTGTTCTTATTTCAATTTCCAGGAGTGTATATTCATCAATGTTCTTGTTCACAGACCCATCAACAGGTAGGCCTCCAGTAACTATGGTGTCCTACATAGCAAAAACGAAACCAAGTAAAAACTTACTGATGTTGTCAACAATGCACCGAGATAAAGGCACTGTGGAGGAGAGAAGAATAATACCGAGATAAATGCATATTATAATTCCACTAAAGCTGGAATTGATAACATTGATCAAATGGCGCGTATGTACACCTGCAAGAGGGGAACGAAGAGATGACCTCTACCTGTATTTTGCTCTCTCATCGACATCTGTGCTATCAATGCAACCACCATATTCATCCAGCAACATCCAAGATGGAATGAAAAGAAACACAACAAACGGAAACTTTATCTTCTGCAAGCTGGGATGGAACTAGTGAAATTGGAGATAGAGGAAAGAAGTGCCAATGCAAGAGGGTTATCTAACCAAATTGTTCAATCAACAAAAGAAAATCAAAGAAGTGACAACAGATGCACGTCAGCCTTCTGCAGGGAAACTTCGGTGCCATATTCGTGGAAGAGAAGCTAAAACAAAGAGGCAGAAGTACAACAATCTAAGTAAACCAAAACAGTATTGTGGACAGTGTCATAAACATGTGTGTAACACACATTCAGAAGAAAAATTGTGAAGTGTGTCTCTTGCCTTGAAGTTGAGGACTCAGAGTAGTCTATTGTATATGAACACATCTGCATTTTGGATTGTAATATGTCAATTTTTTATTCACTCCATCCAATATTTGTAAGAATTAACAACATTTATAATCCGATGCATTAGTTAAAATACATAAATTATTTTGAAAGTTGTAATTTTTCATCAGTAAACTTATTTAATACCTGTGGGCTCGGCCAACCCTCCTTCCCCCCCCACCCCCCCCCCCTTAGTCATTCAAGCTAGAAAAAAAGGCTTGGGCGTCCTAGGGCTAACTTCTAGGATCAGGGAGGTGGCGTGAGGAAGGCGGGTAAATGACATTAGGAAACACAAAGCTACAGCATGGATGCGAACACAGTGATGTCTAGAGACAGCTTCCATCCAACAGTAGCCGCTCCAGCTCCAGAACTACCTATGACAGGTGGTCTGGCCTACGGGTGATATAAAGCCGACTACTGAGGAAATTCTTGGAAATTACGCACATTTTCGTTTTCTTGTCTTATTCCTAGCCAAATAGTTTCCTTCCATGTACCCGCGTTTGTCATATATTTTTCTCTTCTCCAAGACATTTCAAACATTTCCAAGTACCATAATACACTTTGCACAATGATTGTGTTTTTAAAAATATGTTTCAAGTATGACATATCGTCTTAATGTACTACTCAGTGTGAGGGAGAGCTTGCCTTTACTTAGAAAAGTACTTAAACGCAGTTCGTTTCTGTATTGTAATCGGTCAAGTAAGTGTATCATACAATGCGGAACTGACAGAGATAATGAACATTACCGAAGTTAAAGGAAATATATATTTGAAATGAAAATCAGTATTGATAAAACGAAGCTTATTCATCTAAGAGGAAATAAAACGTGAAGTTGATCCGGCAACGGAAATATTAAAACTTTGGCAGAAGTAATAGAAATTAAAACCAGGGTGAAAATGGTATTTTCTAACAATAGAATAGTTTTCTGCTGAAATATGGACAAATAAATGGACTGTAACGTGACAGTGAGGAAGAAAGAACAATGCTGGAAACATCTGAGATGTGGACTCGGCGGAGATTGAGAATATCAGGTGGAATGGTTAGGGCGAAAAATAAGGAGCTAGGTGTACCAAGAAGAGTGGGTGAACAGACACAACTACTGACTGTAATAAAGAGAAGAAACGTGACTGGACATGTAAAGAAACAAGGAGGAGCTTATAAATACGGCTTTAGAAATGTGGAAGGAGAAGAGGGAGGAAGCGACTTCAGACATTGTACAGTATGCAGGAATGCATCGCATACATCTGCGTTAAGAAGAAAACGAGGGACTGTCTTAAATGGAGATACAATGGAACTGCTAACACAGCAGGAAGTGGAAAATATTGATGTCTCTCATCATCGCAAACCGGAACGTCTCCTACAATGAACACAGTGACATGGAAGACAGAAGCGTTTGCCTGTGAATGGCGAAGTTTACGGGTTAGAGTCTCGGTAGGGGACACAACATAACTTGCCAGGAGGTTTGGTATCAGTCGACTCCGTGCCACATGGAAACCCGAAGCACATGTTTGTGTGACTAGAAATGGAAAAAGCAATACGGAACAAGCCGATCAAAAGAGAACCTCATGATTTGCTTGAGATAAACATGTACAGTAAACGATCGGAATAAGGGACTGATCTATGAAAGGATACGGAACAAAAACATCTAATAAACTTAGGTCCGGAAATGCATGCTTTCCATGCTAGAGACTGTTTATTCAGTCATACGTTGTTACAGAGAATGCGGTCTAACACGCGTTGTATCATGCAGCCACAGTTACAGTATGTGTTGAAAATGCTTTCCATGTGCCTCAACGCATACATGTACATGACGTAGCACGTTCTGCCTGACACGTTCACATCGGCCAGGCTGCAGTGTCAAAGGCAGTATGAATACGTTGCTCCAGTGTCTCCACATCTGGAAAGGGCTCTGCATACAAGATACTTTTGAGATGGTCCCATAACCAGAAATTTCACGGGTCGAGATCCGTTGAACGAGCTGGCCATGCAATTGGACAACTGGACCCCTTCTCCGATCCATTGACAAGGGAAGACAGTATTGAGATGCGTCCAGACGGTGAAGTGGGCTGGAGAACCATCATGTAGCAGCCACATGACCCTTCGAATCATCAATGGCATTTCTTCTAGCAGGGAAGGCAGTCACCCGCAAGAAAGGCCGATCATTCCGGCCTGTTAGGCGATGTAGAAGGAAGACTGGTCCCAAAATTATATCGGCCCACACATTCCGACTGCACTGATGCAGATCACTCGCTGTCACCATACCATAGGGGTTCTGCATACTATCCCACAGATGAAAGCTGAAGATACCACTCCGCAAATCCTGGCTGCCTGACGAAGAAACCAGTGACAAAACTGCTCCCGATGTGGAAAGTCTGTCGCTAGTAAGCCTGGCACAAGGTGTAAGTGATAAGGGTAGTAAAAATTGTTACGGGTAATGTTCCACACGGTCGTGTGGCTTATCGTGTAGTGGCGTGCCAACTGCCTGGTACTGACACGGCGGTCGCCTTCCACAATGTTAATCACACTTTCCTCCAAGTCAGCTGTCGGAAGATTTCTGGTACGTCCTTCATGATTTCCTGCTTCCTGAAACGAATCTGTCTCAGACAAACGGTGAAACATTGTTGCAAACAATGATGCTGCGATTTATGCCGGCGGAACAGGTCTCCTGATACAACCTTGGTGCCCGCCGAGCGTTGCCATTTGCCTTTCCGTAAGTAAACATCATGTCGGCAAACTCTCGATTCGAATACGGAACCATTGTGTACAACGCTGTACCACATCCACCACAAGGTGAGTCGGCAAGAGAAGTGAATCGGACACAACATTACCAATTACTATGGCAGGGGAGAGCGCAAGGACATGACATATGAGGAACAGTACCACCCTATAGGAGGAAACCACGTGTACTGTAAGTGTGGCTGCATGGTACGGCGTGTAATAGATCACAGTCTCTGTAACAAAGTATGATTGAAGAAATGGTCTCTGGGATGGACACCACGTATTTCCGGACAGAATTCATTAGGACTTTTTTGTTCCTTATCCTCTCTTTTTTTTTTAATCTCATTTTGTTCGCTTTTGTTCGTTATATCTGCTCGAGGCGGACATCGTAAGACATCCGTGTAAGTTCGTCGTTGATCCATTAACTCAGTTTTTTTTTTTATTACAGAGGGCAGCTAACCCACTGACCGAACGCGCTGAGCTACCGTGCCGGCTCTCATCGATCAATCCGTAGAGTTTGTAGACGGCGGAAAAAAATCACCTTGTATAATATTGTCATCGTGAATACTGGCATGTGTCTAGAAAAAATACATAAGCTGCTGGCAATAGTTAATTATCTGACACACGTCATATCACTTTTCCGACGTGTACAAACTATAGCAAATGCAGCAGATAGTTACACAATAATTCGCTGATGATGGCGATCATTCTTCACTAAGCTCTTATAGAGCTTAGAGAACTCTTCACTTGCACCACTTGTACTTTCGTCGATCGGTGCACTGTCATGCAGCTCTTCTTCCGCTACAGTTTTAGTCTTGTTGAAGAAATAATTCGCTTTAGAGTGCCCTCTCCGTGTATGAGAACATTCGGGAACGACGATGTTTCCCACTGATTGAATTTGCCTTTGTGCTGGCGTACATAGTCGCATACGAGCCAAATTTACGTTCAAGAGTTCCAGTTCGGAGGTTACCTTTATCATAATGTTATCAAAGTATATGTCCATCAGGACACTACCCTCGACTGCGATCAAAACGGCGACGCACTGGACGACGTAGATTATTCCGTAATTGGGAGAGGTCAGCCCGTTCCCGGGCGTCAACATGTAAAACATGGGTCGCCGGTAGACCTCAGTGATGTTCCCGTGCGTCACATGATGTCGTTCAAGCATCGGTATCATCATCCACGTCGGTAATGACCGACGCCGCCTGAAACACCCAGCAGACACCAATGTTGTACATTAACAAGCGCTAGAACCGCGGTTGCGTCACTTAATTCTTTCTTAATCGCTATTTTGTATTATCGCCTAGACTTCTGAGTCTCTATGACTTTGTATAGGATACGTTAGCAACCAGTTGCACAAAAGAAATATTTATTTCCTTAATCGGTATCGGAACTGGTCGCAAATAATGCGATAGTTGTAAGCTTCTGAAGAAACCTGTTAAGCAAATACATACATTTTTGTGCAGATGGTTGCTGATTATTTCGCAAATACAGATACAATTGCTGAATATGGATTAAATGATAAATGGTAAAATAACAAACGAGTTAGTCGAAAATCACACGCAAGTTTATTTTTTACTGGGAATCTTAAAAGAGAAAAGTCTAGATTCACTTAGAACTACTGGCGGGTCAGTTCTGACCCCACTGCTGCCGCCGATATAGTAATCTTATATCTCGCATCGCTTCATGTTTGCTTTTGTGTTTGTTCAACGATCTCAAAACTCACTCTTATGAAGTTGCAGCTCTTCAGCAGTGGAGGTGAGGGAGACCCGGATGAAACACGTCTGGAAGTGTACACAAGAATCGCACAGCCAGTGTTTCTTCCATGAAATACGGTGTCAGTGGTGCATTATAGCTGCATAAACAGTACTTGGAACATACAGACTCACTATGACCGAACATCTAAGAATAAAAGAGGACATGGTAAATGCCATGAATGAGATTTTTAGCTCATTATTCTAAGGACTAGCTGCTGCAGGTTTCATCTGAGGAACAATGCCACTTCCTGTAATTTCAGATTCTTCATCGGAAGATGATGTTACACCACCATGATTTACTAAATACTGATGAAGAAGGTATGCATGCTTATATGTTTCTTTCATAACCTTTTAACTACGTGCTGCGTAGACACATTTTCAACTGCAACAGCTACGTTCATTCGTCGGTGCAACCTTACTTGAATAAGGGAAGAATCGTCACAGGTGACAATTTTTGCGCCTCCTTGGCTGTCTCCGAAACCTTGAAAGAAATTCTACTAGTGTTGGGAGCACCATAAATCGAACCTGCAGGGAAATGCCGATCTCAGTCAAAAAGGAAAAAGAAGGATTTCATAGCACAGTATTGTGGAAGAAGAATGATACGACGCTGACTGTTTATAAAGGAAAGAGCAGCAAGAATGTCTCGATTCTCAGCAATACGCATCCTTATGTGAAAATTGAGGCTGGATTGAAAAAGAAGCCAGATACATTTAGCCTACATTTTATAACTGTCCTAAATATGGCGTGAACGTAGTCGACCAAATGACTCGCAAATACTGACAAAGCACCATCCAGACATTCGCCTTGCCACACGTCTTACAACTCACTGAATTTGCCTGGGATAAATGTCTGGGTATTACACAAAGCGCTAAACGAGAAAATGGTGAAACGCTTGGACTTCATATTGTAGCTGGAAGAGGACCTTCCTGAGAAACACACTGCGCCCAGGAAGACTAGTAACTGCACCACTCCCGAAGATATAGCTGGCAACCAAGGAAAGCGAACGCGTCTCCTTGTAAAGGCTATCTGCACTGGGTAATTTTTAAAGTGTCAAATGTGTAAGAAAACTGCGTGCAATAAATGAACACCAAAAGACTACGAGACGTGTTTCTTAATTAAGTACCGATTTGAAATTAAAAAAAGACGTGCTAAGATATCTCAATAATTTTATTTTTACATGAAAGCCTGTACCGTAATCTACTTTTCTACATAATTTCCGTAAATATTGAGGCACTTGTCATGACGTTGTACCAGTTGTTGAATACCCTCCTCATAGAAGTCTGCCACCTGACTTGTTAACCACTGTATCACCACTGTTTTGACTTTGTCATCGTCTTGATGACGCTGACCGCCCAGGCGTTTCTTCAAGTGCATGATCAGATGGTAGTCACTGGGCACAAGATCTGGGATGTACAGAGGATGATCTAGAGTTTCCCATCGAAAAGATGTGATGAGATCTTTGGTCTGATTCGCCACATGCGGACGGGCATGTATTGCAGCAAAACGGTGCCCTTGCTCAACTTCCATGGAATGTTGCTTTGATTCTGGTGTGACGTAGGCTACCCATGTTTCATCGCCAGTAACAGTTTGGCTTAAGAAATCATCACCGTTGTTGTGGTACCGCTCAAGGAAAGTCAATGCACTGCCTAAATGTTTGGTTTTGTGCACATCCGTCAACATTTTCGGTAACCAACGCGCGCAAAACTTTCGGTAATTCAAGTGCTCGGTCACAATGCCATACAAAACACTACGAGGAACATTAGGAAAGTCGTCCCGCAGAATGGAAATCGTAAAGCGTCTGTTTTCTCTCACCTTATTGTCCACTTCCTGCACCAGACTTTCATTAACGACCGAAGGACGCCCACTCCGTTATTCATCATGCACATTTCTGCGGCCATCTTTAAATGCTCTCACCCACGTTCTTACCATTCCATCACTCACAACGTTTTCTTCGTAAACTTCACAGATATCACGATGAATATCGAATGCTTTTAGGCCTTTAGCACTAAAAAATTTTATAACAGCCCGTACTTCACAGTCGGCGGGACTCACGATTATCGGAGGCATCTTAAACACTCAGTACACAACGTAAACAAGGGAGAATGAGACTGTAATGGCGTCAGTGCTTAGATTAAGGTACAGGCTTTCATGTAAAAACAAAATTATTGAGATATCTTAGCACGTCTTTTTTTAAATTTCAAAACGGTACTTACTTAAAAAAAACACGCCTCGTATTATCTGCATTTATTACGCGAAGCTAGCTAGTATAGGCAGCCAGAAAATGTGTGTAAGTATCGTTAATAATAATTCCTAACTTGAGAAAAGCTACTTTATTTTTGTTGATTTTATAGTAAAATGTCCATCACGGCAGAGAATAGATTCATTAGTGGCCATAATAACCCAAGGACACAGAATAATAAAAAGAAGAGACATCTGGGTCGTTATTGACCCAGCTGTGGTTCCAGGTATTGCTAAATATCAACGGTCTACTATTAATAGGTTGTGGCATTATGGGATTAAGGAAAAGCTAAACAGTGCTTAGCTTGATACTTTGTAAGTAGGAAGCAGAAAGATGTCCTGCATTGTCAACCACAGGGTCTGTTCTGGAGCCGTTGCTTTACTAATATGTATTAAGCACCCTATCTGCCACTATAGAAATCAGATTCTTTGGAAAATGACGCTAGTGTTGTTGTTGTGTGAGCTGTAATGTAGCTGATCTATTTGAAGAGGTAGTTCGTAACATCAGCATGCGGCATTCAGAGAACAGATTAATACTTAAAGTCAACGCAACGCAATGCATACAGTTACTGACACAGAACTCCAGTTAAAGTGAAATTTTACTGTCCGAGAGTGGTCAAACAGTCAATGAATCCGACCACTTTATATTCTTAGGACTGAGGGTAGACGAAAATTTCTTGTATGTACCACGTTCAAGAACTTGTGCAGGACCTGAAAGCCGGTGTCTTCAATATAAAAATGATCTCCAGTGCCTCTGACACTGAAATACGATTGTCGTTTATTTTATCTACTTCCTATGGTATTATATTTTGTGGCGCCTCTGTGCACACATCAAAAATGTATTTCTAGTGCAGAAAGAGTCGTTCAGGCAGATCTGTCGTGTCAGTTACAAAACTTCACGTAGGCCGTCGTTCATGTGTCTCGGAACTCTAAACCTGCCAGCTTTACAAATACACTAAAGAGCCAAAGAAATTGGTACATCTGCCTAAGATATTGTAGGGTCCCGGCGAGCACGCAGAAGTGCCGCAGCACGACATGGCATGGACTCGACTAATGTCTCACGTAGTGTTGGAGGGAACTGATACCATGAATCCTGCAGGGCTGTCCATAAATCAGTAAGAGTAAGAGAGGGGTAGAGATCTCTGCTGAACAGCACGTTGCAAAGCATCCCAGATATGCTAAAAAATGCTCATGTCTCGAGAGTTTGGCGGGCAGCGGAAGTGTTTAAGCTTAGAAGAGTGTTCCTGGAGCCCCTCTCTAGCAATTCTAGACGTGTAGAGCTCCGCTTTGTCCTGCTGGAACTGCTCAAGTCCGTCGGAATGCACAATGGACATGAGTGTATGCACGTGATCAGACAGGATGCTTATGTACGTATCACCTGTCAGAGTCGTACCTAGGCATATCAGGGATCCCATATCACTCCAACTGCACATGCTCCACACCATTACAGAGCCTCCACCAACTTGAACAGCCCCTGCTGAGATGCAGTGTCCATGGATTCATTAGGTTGTCTCCACACCCGTACACGTCCATCCGCTCGATACAATTTGAAACGAGACTCGTTCGACCAGGCTTCGAGTCATCAACAGTCCAATGTCAGTGTCGAAGGGCAAGGCGAGGCGTAAAGCATTGTGTCGTGCAGTCATCATCCGAACACGAGTGGGTCTTCGGCACCAAAAGCCATGACAAACGAAGCAACGAGGAGCTAAAAAGCAGATCAGCACAGAGAAAGCAGGCGTTTCTGGTCAAGAGAAGTCTACCGGTGTCAAACGTACGCCTTAATGCGAAAAAATATTTCTGAAAATGTACGTGTGGAGCCCAGTATTGTATAGTGGTGAATGATGGGCAGTAGGAGAACCGGAACGGAAGAGAATCAAAGCGTTTGAGATGTGGTGTTACAGAAGAATGCTGAATATCAGGTGGACTGATAAGATAAGTACGGAGGAGGTTCTCCGTAGAATCTAACAACAAGAAGGGTAGTATGATAGAACAGTGTTGAGGTATCAGGCAAAAACCGCTATGGTATAGAAGGAATGGGTATGGAGGCGACGAACAGTAGGGGAATACAGAGATTAGAATACATCCAGCAAATTACTGAAGATGTAGAGTGCAGAGAAGAGGGATTAGTGTTGGGCCACTTCAAGCCAGTCAGGAGACAGATGACTTAAAAACATTTCGTCTTTAAACTTTTCACAGAGGGATGTGCACTAATCTGTAGGTACCATTTACAACAGCTATCCAGCACCGAATAGAAAAAAGTCTGATTAATCCTAAGTATTCAAATGTAATGTGAAAGATTTCCCTGTGGCACACTTTCTGCACAGGAACTCGTCGCCAGGTTGAGAACATTTCTGTGCAGTATGTTATTTAATCATATATTCTCTTAAAGTATTGTTGTGCTTTATTAATTCATTACTGTCTCTTCTTCATTTCTGAATCCTTCTGAATATTCGGTAACTATATTTCGTAGATAAAAAGGAAGAATATGCAGCGGTCGATAATTATTATTTTTCGTGATTCATGTACAGGAGTGTAATCCAAGATATGAGAAAAAAGAAGTAATTAATAGAAGGCGTAAGACAGTAATTTGGAAGTAGTTAAGACGGTATGTACATATTTAATCTGCTTTCTTAGTAATGCTACCTTAGCAATCAGAGAATTACATGGAAAAATGGTTAAAAGTATAATTATACAACTGTATTTATTTGGTATAAATAAATAGTTGTCATCTGCTTTAGTTTCTGGATGTACGTGTAATAGTAATAAATAAGTAATTACCGAAGTGAAGACAACCAATATCAATTATCGCAAAGTGTCAGATGAATTCTGCTTATTCTGAAGCCATAGTGGAACTATAATAGTAATGCGCATGTTACCTTTATATTTAGATTCAGATTCAAGAAATTACTCTGTTGAAATGGTTGAATACAATTTCTGCGAAGTCTGTAATAGTAAAAGGAAATGCACCGTGGTGTGAAACTTGCAAAAGAAATAAAACATTTTTCCTGTATCCAGGCGTTAAATCTTTCAGTAAAAAGATCGCGATTCGTTATACCCCGGGTAGCGACACATCTTGGTCCAGAAAATACTAGCTCTCAGAGTTACATCACTTTAAAGCGCCAATTGGTTTGGGTAACTGCGATTAAGAGAGAGATCTGACCTGCCAGGCGAGAGAGAGCATTGCTGCCCTCCGGTGGTACTTCTTTCGGATGCCACTGCCGTCTTCTGGAAACCGTTTCGTCGAATCCACCAAGATGGACATTAACTCCTCAAGCCTAGTACGCTCTAGCATGAAGAACACGGCCTGCAAACACAAGGGGGGAAAAAAAGATACTTGTGTGCGTTTTGTGAGACTGGAGATGACTTGGCAGGTATTGGCGTAACAGTGACTCGTATTCTTTGATGTCTTCTCAAACCAGTGGACACCATATAAACTGGTTTTAAAGTGATTTATTTGTCCGCATTTATCAATTATCTGATATCAGTAAGAAAGCGAATTTTGCATCAGAATTTTCAGAGACAGAAACAGAAATTTTATACAATTTATTTGGACGAAAATTTGGGAACTGTATTTAACATTTAAAAGCGTATTTATTTTACAGAACGCCTTATGCGAGCGGAAGTTCCCGGGAGAATGTGTAATTTATGAACCCTATCAGGAAACACCAAAGTCTGTTGTCAAGTCTCATTTCAGAAAAATCACGCTAACCCAATGTATTAACCAGGCAGAACAAAAGAATTTCGACTGCCGATTCCTCAAAAACTCCTAGTAATTTGATCAATATACGAGGTGCGACAATAAAGTAATGAGACTCATCTGAAAAAAAATGTTGCTTACTGTTTTAGTCAAGTTTACCGTTGTCTCCTTCAAAGTAGTTCCCTTCTCATTGCACACACTTTTTCCAGCACTTCTCCCATTGATGGTAACATTTCTGGAACTCATAGCCTCAGAGACCCTCCTGACAGCTTTTTGGACGTGTCTGAAAATGTCCCTTGACCATCGTTTTGATTATTGGAAACAAAAAAAAAAAAAAGTGGCACGGAGCGATATCTAGTGAATAAGGTGGCTGTGGTAGTACTGAAATTTGTTTTGAGGTTAAAAATTGCCGTACTGACAGAGCAATATGGGGATGGCACATTATCGTGATGCAGAATCCAATTATCAGCAATATTGGCATAGACATGAAGAACTCTTTTACGATGTCTTTCTAAAATTTCCTTGTAATAATATTGGTTAACTTTTTGTCCAGGAGGCACCCACTCTTTATGAACAATTCCCTTGGAATCAAAGAAGCACACAAGCATGCGTTTCACATTTGACTTTGAAATGCGAGCTTTTTTTGGTCCGGGTGATCCCTTTGAACACCATTGTGAACTTTGGCGTTTTGTCTCTGGATCGTACTGAAAAAAAACAACTTTCATCAAGCAGAGATGGCTCTGAGCACTATGGGACTTAACATCTATGGTCATCAGTCCCCTAGAACTAGAACTACTTAAACCTAACTAACCTAAGGACATCACACACATCCATGCCCGAGGCAGGATTCGAACCTGCGACCGTAGCAGCAGCGTGGTTCCGGACTGAAGCGCCTAGAACCGCTAGGCCACAGCGACCAGCAAGCAGAGATAACACGGCTCAACAATTCTGGATTGATTTCCGTTTGCTGTAATAGATCGGCAGCCACATTTTTCCGTGTTTCTCGCTGTTGTGGTGTTATGGTTTTGGGGACCATTTTTGTACAAATCTTTAAAAAAAAAAGTTGGTTCAAATGGCTCTGAGCACTATGGGACTTAACATCTGAAGTCATCAGTCCCCTAGATCTTAGAACTACTTAAACCTAACTAACCTAAGGACATCACACACATCCATGCCCTAGGCAGGATTCGAAGCTGCGACCATAGCGGTCGCGCGGTTCCAGACTGAAGCGCCTAGAACCGCTCGGCCACACCAGCCGGCAATCTTTTTCATTCCAAGATCTTCAGTTATTACTAGACAAACCGTTTCTCGATTGATGTTCAGTTCTTCTGCAATCATTTTCACGTATAATCTTCGATCAGATTGTACAAGTTCACACCCTGGAAAAGTTGACATCCGTCTGTGAGGTTGATGGTCGTCCACTGCGGTCTCCATCTTCAACATTCGTTCTGCCTTCACTAAACATTTTATGTCAAAGGAAAACTTGAGCTTTTGACATAACTTCCTCTCGAAAAGCCTTCTGAAGCTTACTGTAAGTTGTCGTCGCGTTTTCACTCAATTTAACGCAAAAGGAAATTGCATGCCATTGCGCAATATTATGTGGTTCCGTTTCCATGAAGAGAGGCACAAACACATGTTAATTTATTACAGCACTACTCACGACTGAGGAGTTGCATCGATGTGCCACTTGGACTAGAAGCAGCTTATAGACCAAGGTCAAAGACATTGTGCCTACGGAAGCCTGCAGGGTTGTCACATCTTGCAAAGAAAATAAGTCTCATTACTTTATTGTCGCACCTCGTATATCCACAGTATCGGAGCAGAGTCAGTAGTAGTGAGTGCTGAATTTGTGCAAGATCTCCCAGCCTCTCCCTTTCCTCCTCTCCCTCCTTTCTAGCGCAATTGGCTTACGTATAAAATGGTGGGCGTTCTTCCATTGGTTTAGGGGAACCGGTGAAGCCTGCATGGTTTCCAGAAATGCAGCACCAGTATCACTATAATTTATTACATTCTTTATGGAATTAGGATCACTTATATTCGCTATATATTTTCCAATGCCTTTTTCCTTACCGCTGTAGTTTATTATCCTTATCGCTATAATTTATTTCACAACTTGGACACCTCGGGTATTCATATAGGATCTAATTTATGACCCAAGATTGTTACCAGGCGTTTCCCCAAGATACATTTTTCTTAATTAGTGTAACTTATGACACAAGATGACATCCAAGACGGTGGAATCACGAAGTCATTATGAAACATGTCTACATCCCTGAAAAGATGGTTGCCAGGTGTGTTTCCACAAGATAGAATTTTCTCAATTAGTGTAACTTATGACACAAGATGACAGCCAAGACGGTGTGATTACGAAGTCATTATGAAACATGGCTACGTCCCTGAAATGCTTCATAACTCCATCCCTATTACGTTATGGACATACCCAGTGTAAAATAATTGGAACTTTGAAAAACTCCAAGTAAAATAGCTTATATGTTGCATGGTCTATTATTTAGGGATGTTTCTGGACCCCACCAAACATGTAAGTAGCAGTAAAACATTAAAGTTATGCTATTGGTTGCATGCAGATGTCGGTGACAGTGTCCAAGTGTAAAATTACAAAAAAATCCCTGTCAGACGGCTTGTTTGACATTTGTGTACTGCATTGTCTATTTATATAAAACATTTTGCAACGTTTTGCTGAAATGTAAAATGTTGCACCTTCTAAGGGTATGTGTGTTAAGACTTGGGACTTAGGAAACGCAGGAAATGTGTGGACGGGGCCTAATCAGTTACCGTTCGTTGCACAGAAAACACATACGCTTTATTTTTAAAAAACAAAACACTCAACAATAATTTTTAAAATATTTTACTACGTTGGCGGCTGAAGGCCTTACTAGATGAATTGCAAGTTATTGCCGGCTGAAGGCCACAAGCAATGTTACACACAATCAACGACTGAAGACCTGATTAAGAAGGTTCATAATTACACGTCGGCTGAAGGCCACAAGCATTTCAAACATACACAACGGTTGAAGGCCTGAATTACCTATAAGGTCGACAATTACACGTTAAAAATATCAAAAACCCTTTTAAAAATCTTAATAACTGTAACAAGTTATAATGACGGCTGAAGGCCTCATCAAGACTGAGTTGAAACTATTTGTCGGCTGAAAGCCACAAGCAATGTTACAAACATTTAAGGGCTGAAGGTCAGCAGCAATTTCAGAATACAGAATGGCTGAAGGCCTGAATTACAGGTGAGGAAGGCAGTTACACATTAACAAATACTAAGATATTTTCTTCTTGAGAATCAAAACGGTAACAAGCTATAGGAACGACTGAAGGCCTTATTAAGAAAAAATTGCAAATTATAGGTCGGCTGAAGGCCACAAACAATGTTACACGCAATCAACAGCTGAAGGCCTGATTAAGGAGGTTAAAAATTATTCGTGGGCTGAAGGCCACAAGCAACTTCAGAATACAGAAGGGCAGAAGGCCTGAATTACAAATAAGGAAGGCAGTTGCATGTTGAAATACTAAAACCTTTAAAAACAACCTTAACGAAGTGTAACAGGCTATAGTGACGGCTGCAGGCCTTATTAAGAGAAAATTGAAAAAATTTGTCGGCTTAAGGCCACAAGCAGTGTTCACAAACAATTAACGGCTGAAGGCCGGAATTACAAGTGGGAAAGGCAATAACATGTTAAAACATAAGGGACAATTTTAAACAATTATGACAACTTCTCCAAATAGGATTGAGTGATCCCCAAACGGTGCTCCCTGGATCAACCTGAGGAAGGTGACTAAGCTGTGGGACAAGCAGCCAGGAGTTGCACTCACGTAACAGGATAGCAACTCACACTAGTGGTAGCTTAAGTGCCGACCGACCGACTAACAAATCCGCCTAACGTCCGATTACCGGTACAACGATGCAATATTTTAAGGCAAGGGCGAAGAGACGGACAGCACCACGTCTTAAGAAACACCCCCAAGGCCAAAGGAAACTGGGACCAAGGTCGGCCTCCCAAAAACATATGCACAGTACAATTGAAGAGGCTGTCGTACTACACGCCGTGTCGGACAGCATCAAATCGACGAGGAAAGGTATGCTGCCGGAAAAGTACGCTAACCTCCAGGGCAGGTAACTGGGGCGTTAGCGGCAGAAAATACCGCTGGTTGCACTTCAGTAATAAGAATAATACTAAATCCAAACCAACATAAGGGAGTAGAAAGCGGCTAATACACTCCTGGAAATTGAAATAAGAACACCGTGAATTCATTGTCCCAGGAAGGGGAAGCTTTATTGACACATTCCTGGGGTCAGATACATCACATGATCACACTGACAGAACCACAGGCACATAGACACAGGCAACAGAGCATGCACAATGTCGGCACTAGTACAGTGTATATCCACCTTTCGCAGCAATGCAGGCTGCTATTCTCCCATGGAGACGATCGTAGAGATGCTGGATGTAGTCCTGTGGAACGGCTTGCCATGCCATTTCCACCTGGCGCCTCAGTTGGACCAGCGTTCGTTCTGGACGTGCAGACCGCGTGAGACGACGCTTCATCCAGTCCCAAACATGCTCAATGGGGGACAAGTTCCCTTGCCGGTCTAGGAATGGTAGAACGATGGGTTCGATGACGGTTTGGATGTACCGTGCACTATTCAGTGTCCCCTCGACGATCACCAGTGGTGTACGGCCAGTGTAGGAGATCGCTCCCCACACCATGATGCCGGGTGTTGGCCCTGTGTGCCTCGGTCGTATGCAGTCCTGATTGTGACGCTCACCTGCATGGCGCCAAACACGCATACGACCATCATTGGCACCAAGGCAGAAGCGACTCTCATCGCTGAAGACGACACGTCTCCATTCGTCCCTCCATTCACGCCTGTCGCGACACCACTGGAGGCGGGCTGCACGATGTTGGGGCGTGAGCGGAAGACGGCCTAACGGTGTGCGGGACCGTAGCCCAGCTTCATGGAGACGGTTGCGAATGGTCCTCGCCGATACCCCAGGAGCAACAGTGTCCCTAAGTTGCTGGGAAGTGGCGGTGCGGTCCCCTACGGCACTGCGTAGGATCCTACGGTCTTGGCGTGCATCCGTGCGTCGCTGCGGTCCGGTCCCAGGTCGACGGGCACGTGCACCTTCCGCCGACCACTGGCGACAACATCGATGTACTGTGGAGACCTCACGCCCCACGTGTTGAGCAATTCGGCGGTACGTCCACCCGGCCTCCCGCATGCCCACTATACGCCCTCGCTCAAAGTCCGTCAACTGCACATACGGTTCACGTCCACGCTGTCGCGGCATGCTACCAGTGTTAAAGACTGCGATGGAGCTCCGTATGCCAAGGCAAACTGGCTGACACTGACGGCGGCGGTGCACAAATGCTGCGCAGCTAGCGCCATTCGACGGCCAACACCGCGGTTCCTGGTGTGTCCGCTGTGCCGTGCGTGTGATCATTGCTTGTACAGCCCTCTAGCAGTGTCCGGAGCAAGTATGGTGGGTCTGACACACCGGTGTCAATGTGTTCTTTTTTCCATTTCCAGGAGTGTATCTTCCACCAACCTGACAGATCCCACTTGTTGCAGCTGGTCTCACTGACCCTGGGTTCAGCAACACGCAAACAACAGCGTCATCTCAAACAGTGAAAGTTTCAGTACTGGACACGGTTCACTCAACTTCAAACGTCGTGGGTTCGGTCGTCGGCTACAGCCCCTCGGTCCGACAGTGCCTGCACGCCGCCAGCAGTCCCAGCCTGCCTTCGCACTGTGGACCTCCTCGCTGCTCCGTCCGAAGCCGAACTGCCTGACACACACGACGACGCGGAATACCAGACGTAGCACCAAAGATAGTACCACAGTCCTGGCTATCGATAACCGCTGCTGCTGCCACTCGCGGACAGACAATACTAGCTACTCAGTGGCACCATTAACACAAGTAGCCATCGAGACGCCACTACCGCTATTTCACGACGTCAAGTTATGAACGACAAGAACGCGAGCCGCACGCGGCTCATGTATGCCTGTATTTTTTAAGCAAAGTACAGTCTTGTTGCTTAATATTTGCGCTGTGGGGGGGGGCGTTGAGGTTATTTTTTTAAACAATGTGTATTTGTAGCCTCAAGTACCATGTTGAACAATCATCGCAGGCATTTTACGCAGTCATGGTAGACCCACGCCGGCACCCAGACCCCCATCTGCAGCAGCGGCAGCGAGCCCAACATCAGGCCCAGCCCCACGCTCCCTGCCGTAGCGCTCTCCCCATATTTGTCGTCTGGCTGCCATGCTTCTGCGATACACAGACAGACCAGTGCCAGGCCTGTCTTAACGTCCTCCCCACACCCTGTGCCAGGAGAAGTACATTTTTGCGTCTGTACACGAAGGGAGCATCTCACACGGCGTGATACTGCGAAGAATATTACACTGCTTCCCTCACGCCAAAACTTTTTCTAAAAATTCTGATTTTCCATCATTTAGGCTGGGGGCTCAGTTCATTTGAGCCGTTTTTAGGTTGTACGTTGATGAATGTGAAACATGACAAACAGTCACAAACAGCTAGTATTTGTGAGTCATCACACCATCAGCCTGGCAGAGCTACCAACAGTAACGTGCTGTGCTCTTCTCTGAGTAATTTTGTCTTCTTATAGTGTGTACGTGCGTAAAGAGAATGGATTCTGTGTATGGGTTCCTTTAAATACAGTACAGTACATAGCGTATGCTTAAATAAGCTTAGACATTACAGCTATTGATCACCTGGCATTAACCTGTCCTTGAATTCTTTTGTGCAAGAAACCAGAGCGAGACGATTTCGGCTGTCATTGTTATGTAATACTAGCTGGGGTACCCGGCTCCGGTCAGGGGGTTGATATGAGATTTTATGGTAGTTGGAATAACAGGATAAACTTGAAACATAAGAGGTAAAAAATATTGAAACATATTACATCTATTTACAATACTCGTTTACCAACAACATTTCTCATTTTGTTATCCGGAGTAAAAATTAATGATTATAAAGATTCCGCCTCGATTATAAATAGAAACCGGATGTTGTCCTAGGTTTCGGCACGGATAACTATGCCTTCTTCGGAACATACTAAACTACAAACTGCCTAACGAGGCATGGTTCAACATTAATACAGAACGCCCAAAGGGACAAAAGACTCGCATAAAATGTAAAATAAACGGTATGTGAGTACCATGTCAATAGCTGTACTTAGCTCGAAAGTCAGAAGCGTGCTTCCTCACCCCAGCCAACGTTCTGTGGGCCGCGGGCTCTCAGGTAAACTGAGGTGAGGCCGGCAGCTAGGCTCTGACAATGACAGAAAGCAACGCGCATGCGCAAATTGAGAAATCGTCTTCTTCATGTTATTGGCATAAAATGTGTTTCGAAGGTTTTATCCCCTTGCTCAATGCTTCACGTTCTACCATTCGACATAGAAGATAGTCAATGCATTCATGCGGTCGCCTGGTGTCACGGATGGTCAATTCGTTCAGTCACGCTCTAGGTTCCCTTAATTTTAGTTATGATGGCTACCCTTACGAACGTGGGCACACTAACACAATAGACATGCTTTTTTCTTTCATTTAACGCCTTATAATGAGTGATTCTTGTTCACAGTATTCTCACTTCTTACAAGCTTCAATATTTCTAATATGGTCCAAATAGCCATTCTCACTTATTTATAATTATCCAAGTTGAATATTGTGACGCAAGGATGTTTTTAGTCATATTCATTCCGAGATCTGGCCTTAAATTAGGAAATAAATCCTTAACCTTTTTTAAAAATGTTGAAGTGACGTCGTACGTCTCTTCAAACATATACACATAACTTTGCATATCATTTTGGTAACACCTGATAGCACTAATTACTTTGACCTCTGTCGGTCAATAGATAATAAGGGCGATGAAAGCGACGTTGTACTTCGTTTCACCCATGTATATTAAGCCCGTTACATTATTTGACCTTTCACGTCAACAGCTATTAGAACATAAAGATAATTTGTCTGTTCCAAGCTATATGCGTTCACAGACCTCACTTGATTAAGCTTAATGGTTCAGTACCTCAAGTACCTTATTTTAAGAAACTAGTTTAGCTTTAGGATCTTTTTATACTATTTTGGTACATATCCGATAGCACTATTCAAAATGACCTCTGTCGGTCATCAGATATTAAGGGCGATGAAAGCGACGTTCTGTGTCCTTTCACGCAATTACATTAAGCCTATCATACTAATATGACCCTTTTCTGATCAATAGCGCTTAGAATTTAATATATTAACTTGACACGCTTATGCAAGAGTAGTTATCAAATACTATCACGATCCCAAGTAATTGAATAATGGGTTATTCATCCCCCATATTTTTAGCCTGCTTTTAGCTGATGGTATTTTGCATGTCCTGCGTGCATGAGTTTTGACCATCCGTGTAATTTGCTATCCCACTTATATAGTTTCAGCCTATCCACGTTTTATAGTTCTATAAAATCGGGGTCAAGCTAGGACATTATATATACACATGCATTAACTTCCCGCGCCTTTGACCCGGTCATCGGATCACTTTCGTAACACGTTTTATGCCAATCACATGGAAGAAGACGATTTCTCTATTTCCTTTCTGACATTCTCACAGCCTAGCTGCCGGCGCCACCTCAGTTTAACTGAGAGACCGCGGCCCACCGAACTTTGGCTGGGGTGAGGAAGCACGCTTCTGACGTTTGAACTAAGTACAGCTATTGACATGGTACTCACATACCATTAATTTTACATTTTATGCGAGTCTTTTGTCCCTTTGGGCGTTCTGTATTAATGTTGGACCATGCCTCTTTAGGTACTTTGTAGTTTTAGTGTGTTCCGAAGAATGCATGGTTATCCGCGCCGAAACCTAGGTCAACATCCGGTTTCTATTTGCAATCGAGGCGGATTCTTTATAATCATTAAATTATTCACGATTGCTGACGCGCTGCAACGTTAAAAGTGCCGGAGTATAAATGTAGAAATTTTGCGAATTTGCTACTGGATACAAAGCTACGTACAGTTGATCGTGAGAGAAGTAGGTGCCTTTGGGGTTGAGCCGCAATATTTTAAAGTTTGACCTTCCGCTTTGTTAACTGTAAAACTGTAGCCTAATTTGATTGAAAAATGCAGTCTTTCAAATTGCAATTGCAGTTCAGTGTATCCATCGTATTTTCCAATCATAATTTCGGCTTCTATGGTGTTGTTCCATAGCTGTTTGATGATCATCCTTGTTCCATTAAGTACGTAGCTTAGGTGAGCTGAGATTTCTGAATAGTATGACCGAAATCCAATTTTAAGCCGATGGCAGTGTAATGCCGTTCCTGGTACACGCAGAGAGTTTAGAAACTCTGTAGGGAAGTTCACAAAAAAAAAAAAAATGGTTCAAATGGCTCTGAGCACTATGGGACTTAACTACTGTGGTCATCAGTCCCCTAGAACTTAGAACTACTTAAACCTAACTAACCTAAGGACATCACACACATCCATGCCCGAGGCAGGATTCGAACCTGCGACCGTAGCAGTCGCGCGGTTCCGGACTGCGAAGTTCACACTTTCTTCAACGTTTACCATCGTGTCGGTCGATTTGATTATTCTCCCGACACCGGGAATTTTCTCTTCAATATTTAAGTTGATATCGTCGACAATATTATTTTTAGTTGCCAAAATTGCCCTTTCAAATAGCCAGTCCGGATTGGAATGGTTGTGAATAATGTTTGGATAAATTTGGTCCATGAGTTCGTTTTCAGCGGTAGCTATGTTGTGGAAATCATTGTTGAGTATAATGAGGCTTGTCGTCTGGGCAATAGGACATGTGCTTTCGCCTGTCTGTAAAAGTTATTGAGCAACATGTGCTGTTGCTTCGTCTTCCAATAGTTAAACTCTTATATTTTTTGTTTGTCGTGGTAGTTGAATGTGTAACCAGAGATGTAACTTTTTTAAAGCACGCATTGATCTCGTTTGCTGGTGTTGACTCGGAGATAACTGGAAGTGCTTGTCGAATATATCTTGAGAGACTGTGAGGAGAGAGTTTCCTCGCGAGTCTTGTAATTTTCTGTAAACTGCTTCGAGTGATTTTCTATGTGAGGTTGTGCATTCGTTCCAGATGATAACTTTAGCTAGCTTTAGAAGTTCACCCCATCCAAATGCTCTTGAGACTTTACATACCGCGAACTGTTCTTCGGCTATATTCAACGGTAGATGTTGGGCGTGAGGAGCAGTTCGTCCTCATTCCAGAAGTGCGGCTGCAAAGCAGGATGATGCCAGTATAAGTTCAATGTGTTGTTTAGCGTGAGTTTCCGCCAGAAACGGATTTATTAGAAACGTTTTCCCGGTGTCGTTTGGTGCGTCCAAGTAAATAATTCCGCCAGTGTTGTTGTCGATCCTGCCCATGATAACTTTGTAAATTTCCTTTTGACTGTCATTCATTGACGAGTAGTTTGTTGTGAGAAATGTATTGAAGTTGTTCGTTGATGTTGTAGCTTACTTCCTTTGCAATTTCGAAATTTAGCGCGCTGGTAGCATCTTTTCTTGGTGCTTGCATCCCAAGTTGCATGTTTATTAAACATTTATCTTCTAGGCGAATGAGTGTTGCACTGAAGACATCATCGTTGGATTCGATAGTCAGTTCAGGATGAGCTTGTCGGATTTGGTACAATATGTAATCATTTATACTCTCTTTGAAGGAGTCCCACAGCTGTTTTGGTTTGGATGGGTTACATGTTAGAATTATGGCGAAGAAGTCTATCATTTGCTCAGCTGAGACTGCGAGTGTCGCTTCTTGTAGTGTTAAATCTCAGTGCTTGTCGTTTTCCAATAGTCCTAGCTTCTCTGTACGTCTGACTTAGCTAACCGTCAACAATCTTGAGATCTGTGAAACTTGTTGGTCCACGAATTTCGTGTAGCAACATCCGGAGATAGAAACATTCGGCCTTGCTTGAATGCGTGGTGTATGCTCACCTTAGTGCACCAGTTCTTGCAATTCCTGGATGATCTGAAAATCCTTGCCTGCGTCACTGAAAGATTTTTCTTGTTGTCTTCTACGTATAAAAGGTAGGGACGTCGACATATGGTAATGTTTCGCAAATGGAACCGTTTGGCACAATTGGTAAAAAGTTGTTAATGTTGTGTTCTGTGGTACTTCGCTTGCAATTTTCATGGGGGTGTCTTTTGTGAACTAAACTCTCTGCTCATTATCCAAACGTACTGCTGGGTGTTGCACAGTTGATTCGCGTCCGCGTATGAGAAAACCGAAAATTCACCACACTGCTTCCTTCCTGTTGATGTGTCTTCCCATTTGGTACCTGACGATCTCGTCGTTTCTGTATTGTTGTTCGCTGGCTTTCGCTGTTTCAAATACTGTAATGTCACTGACTTTGTTCGCATACTTAGAGACATATATGACGGATTTCACGGAATTGCAGTATTCTACTTTTCTGTGTCCTTGGAACTTTTCGAAAGTAGTGTGTTGTATAGTACTACTCATTGATTATCTTTCCGTCGCTGCGTCGTAGACATATTTTTGGTGTGAAGCCACCAGTTTTCGATGATCGCCTTCTGTTCTTAGGGTAGCCATCAACTCCTGTTTATGTACATCCCAAGTCGGGTTTTGGGTATTTTTTTTGAACATTTTCCATTACTCATACATGGCGAATTGGGATTTAATGGCCCGCATGATGAATCATGTTTTTCATTACTATGGCGTACGTTTCGGATGCTCTTGTCGATTGGGAAATTCAGATTGGGTGATTTTGTCGATATCCGTGGGATGAATTATGTGGTATGGCCATATGAGATTATATGAGTGAGGGCGTCCTCGTTTTTGCCATTCGATTGTGTACATCCAGCAACTAACGGTTCCAAAGATGTGGTATTCTGTGATGACTTCAATAAACCTGATTTGTTTTTGTCGGAAAACTCTTGCTGCTATGTCGTGTCGTTATATGGGAGCTTGTCCGTTCCTTGGTTGTTCTCTGATTTCTGGCCACGACGAGTTGCATGTGAATGTTCTGAAGAGGGGAGATCGTTCGTATTTTCTTATGTAGGTAGTGGCATCCCGATTGTATTAGTGCATGTATATCAGGTTCCCTATGTAGGATGAGTGCAAGGTTACATTGTTCCAATGTCGTCGATGTTTCCGTCGTTTAGGACTGCGTCTAAAAAGTGGGTGAAATTCTTCCGTGCGTAGTTTCTTCTTATTCAGTCTAATGTAAAGGAACCGTTATGCTTCTATTTTTTCACACTTATCTATCAGGAATTGTTGGAATAATCGGCGAGTGTTGAGAATGTGATTGAATGTTTGATTGTCTCTGATCATTAAGCGGTAGGCTTAGAATTCCTTGGAGGTGACTTTTCTACCACTGTGTCAGGTTGGAATTCTTTCACGTTAAAATGATATCCGTCCTCTACGTGCGAAAATATTAATGGATGTTGGAGGGCATCCTGCAAACCTAGTGTCTCTGCCTTGTGTTACAGTCCTTTTCTTCTTCATTGTACGATTGTGTCACGGCTTGTATTTTCACTATCCGCAATTACGATGGCAACTTCGTCTACGTGGGATGCATTAAATGGACGTCCGTGTTCCCCAGGCGCCTTTTGTCGGCTCGCATTATAATTTTATAATCATCACAAATCATTGACTCTAGTCGCGTTTTCAATATGTGAATCAGTTGACAGTATTTGTGTAAGATACTATGTACATCTTGGCCTACTTCTCGTCTGAATTCACTTATATGTGTGGATCGTTGATCAATTTCTGTTTCTTCATTTACGATGAAATATACTTGTTTAAATTTATGGTTTTCGGTGGGTAGTGGCAGTAATGATCCCATGCTGTGATAGATTTCTCCTTGGATGGAAAAAAAGGTAATGGATTTCGTCTCTGTTGGTGCTGACTGAAGTGACACCGAAAGATGTCATTTGAAAGCAGTGTTTTGTTTCTGGAGTTTCCCCGGTCATGTAGTGTAAAAAGTCCTGCGGAAGTGCTCCCAGTGGTGGTAACCGGATTTTTCCATTCATGTAACAGAATCCTGGTGTTTCTCTACTGAATGTTTTTGGCGTCGCACACTGGAAAGTATTATCTATTTTTCCGATTACGACGTATTTGGGATTGTTATATTCTTTCGTCGGGTCGTAGCGGAATGCTTCATTTATTAGATTGTACTCTTTACTTGTAGGGTGATATTTTCATGGCTGACTTGAGTTAGTATCTTGCATCATAAGACGGTGTCGCAGTTCTTGATTCTTCAATCTGTTCATTTCGTTGTTCTTCGGTTTCTCTGCTTCTCACGATGCTCATTGTTGTTTGTTGGGAACTTAGACATGCTTCGCTTTCTTCGTCTGATTCTTTTCTTCGCTGTTCTTTCTGTTTTCGCCGGTTTGTTTCAGAATGACAAGATCTCCTCCTCTTTGGGCATTGTCTAAATTATATATCAGTTCAACTTTTTATTAACAAATGAACTTAGTACACAATTTGCACACTATATTGTCGATTTATATTCAGTCACTGTAACACTTTGACACTCACGCTCCACTGTTTGTTTTCATTCATTTTTAGATTAAAGTTCAGTCTTGATCACGTTATGTCTGTTTTAATGAGTAACCGGTTTCGGTTTTTTCTATAAAACCATCATCAGACCCATTGGCTCCCTTGGGTTGGTAGGTGGAGCTCTCCTTGCTGCTGTGCAGTCAACTGTTGCTGTGCATCAGTTGACTGCACAGCAGCAAGGAGAGCTCCACCTACCAACCCAAGGGAGCCAATGGGTCTGATGATGGTTTTATAGAAAAAACCGAAACCGGTTACTCATTAAAACAGACATAACGTGATCAAGACTGAACTTTAATCTAAATATAACAATTGATCACTGTATTCCAAAAATGTTTACCAAAATTGTGTTTTCATTCACTCACTGCAGTGCTTTTTCGGTTCCTTCCTTTGTTTCTGATAAGAAACTGATGTCCGAACACACGACGGATCTTACTTTATATATCCCCCACCAAAGGGTAGCCCCACCAATAGCGAATTCCAGAACATACCAAAATGCTTTGAATAGTACACAATGTTCGAGAACATTCCATGACACCGAGAGTGATCTGGAATGTTTCCTAGTGATTTAGGATGTTTCCGAAAATTCTGGGATCTCCCAGAATGTTCCACACTGTTCTCGAACCTTCCAGAACTTCCTGGATTACTGTGGAACCTTCTGGAATGTTGTGGAATGCTCTCGAACACAGTCGAATGTTTTGAAGTGTCCTCGAATACTCTCGAATGTTCTGGAATGTTCTAGAAATTTCTAGAGGGCGAAAGTTCCTAGCCGTTATATCTTCAACAGCACGCCCTTCAAGTAAGAATGGGAACCTTCTTCATGGATGGATGATAGAGGTCTATCACACAATATAACTCCCTTGATAGCAGCGGCACGCACAGTATACATTTAGTATCACATTATGTATTGATTATAATTTTGTTTATTTAGGTTTTCGACTACAGATAACATATATCTCGTTCGACCTGGACAGCATACACTCATGAATCACTTTCCCTAGTTTCTCATAGTTGGTTGTGTGACATATTGTACACACACACCATGTGAGCAAAATTATGTGGAGCATTAATATTGTATCCATCTACCAGTCGAAACACACAGCATATTTAAGAAGAAAACCGCGACTGGCAGCGGAAAAGTGGTATCTTAGGAACAAATCTATAGATTACATTTTCTTCTGAAAAAGGAACTTTTGCTACTTCGTCATACACCTCCATCCCTGCTCCGATTGGTGGAAAGATGAATGTTCCGATACCTGCTTATCACCTGTACCGTCTCACTGCAGCCGTCTTGCGAGACGTTGGTGAGAGAAAGTAATATGATGAACTTCTCATGGTTGGGATTCACAGTCACATAATATTTCTTAAAAGACATCGTAGTCTCCGTTGACTGTATAAAATATTTATTGTTGCTATTGCAATTTCGGCCTTATGGCCATTTTCAAGTAACTTATTACATCGTAATATGTTGTTAAGCATATATTACGATGTAATAAGTGTCGTACTCGTCAGATCTTGTGGGACTCTCACAGTCAAAAGGCTGCATTTTCACGACGACATGTACTCATCTCAGATACTTTTATATTCTGACAGAATGTAAGTAATGTACATTTATCTCCTATTTCTATAATTGAGCTACTTTCTTAACGAAATGTTTGCTTCATTATGTATATACACCCTGTGCTTCACTTTCGTATTTTTGTGTTTAGGTAACTTTGCAGCGTTACTTGAAAATGGCCATAAGGCCGAAATTGCAATGGTAACGATAAATAGTTTATACAGTCAACGGTGACTATGATGTCTTTTAAGAAAGAAAGTAATGTGTTGCCTGAAATGTACGCACACAGATATTACTCAACATTAAACCTTGCTGGTATGTGCAATGGTGTTCTTGTAGCAACTGACACTGGAGATTGTTGAGTATCCACATAAAGACGGCGTGCAGGTAAATAAATAAATGAAATCGGTCGAGAAAAAGTTTTCAAGCCACTTCTTTTATGGATAGATTACATTTCCTTGAGATTTCTATGTGTCAGTCGTATGCTTTTTCTATATTATGTTTAATGTGATTTGAGACTTTCTCGGCGTATTCCATTCGTGAAATCTTCTCGGGTGATCAGCCGAGTAAAGGCGTCGTCTTCTCGCAACGTTTCGAAGGGTTTCGTACCCATCATCTTCAAGCGAAGTGTCGAGATGCTGTGTTGCGCGGTCCTATAAAGGCTCCTGGACCAGTGACTGATTCCGGGCGCCGACCAATCAGGTACCTGCGGAATCGGCCGCCGCGCCAGTGGTGGAGAGTTCGCGGCGCGGACCGGGCGTCGAGTCCCTGCCGGTTCCTAATACGTCTGTGGCCGCTACCGTCTTCGTGCCGGAGCGTTCTCTTCTAATTTTAGTTATTGCGGGATTCCAAGCTGTACTAAGTTGGAAACCAGTGTCTCGATTGATCAGGTTGCTGTTCAACCGAATTTCTACAGCCTCTTTGAAAACTGAATCCCAAAATCCTTTAGCGTCACACAGCTTCTTCGTACCCTCAAAGAGGAAGGTGTGTCCTTCGTTAAGGCTATGTTCCGCTACCGCCGATTTTTCTGTCTGACCAAGGCGTACATTTCTAATGTGTTCCGAGCGCCTCTGCGTGATGCAGCGCTGCGTTTGTCCGATGTATTTCGTACCACATTCACATTCAATACTGTATACGCCCGGAGTCTGCAGTCCTAGGTGGTCTTTGACTGAGCCAAGTATGTCCTTAATTTTACTTGGGGCATGAAAAATTGTCTTGATGTTGTGTTTCTCCAGAATGCGGGCAATCTTGGCTGTTGGCGGTCCCGCGTATGGTAGAAATGCCAGGCATCTGGTCTCATCTTCTTCTTCTGGTGTGTCTACCTTCCTGCTCTTGTGTAGGGCGCGCGAGATTTGCGTCTCATTATAACCGTTGCTGCGGAAGGTCTTCCTTAGGTGTTGTAACTCTGCAGGTAGGCTGTCATCATCACAGATATACTTGGCCCTGTGCACAAGTGTGTTAAGCACTGAGTTGCGTTGTGCTGGGTGGTGGCAACTCTGTGCATGAAGGTATAAATCCGTATGTGTCTTCTTCCTATACACAGCGTGACCCAAGGTGCCATCAGGGTGCCTCTTGATTAGAATGTCAAGGAAGGGCAAGAACGCAAGGATGCTGCTTACTCAACACCTTCGATTGGCATCCTATCTCCCATCACACACATGGGAGTGGATCGACGGAAACACATATGCAAGCAGTGAGATCCACAAGAGAAAAGCCACGGAAAAATAATGTGGCAAGTTCACCAGACTCTCTGGAGCCCGTCAACATGCCGACCACACAACCAATGCCAAGACTGTCATCAATCTGGCAGGCAAAGAACTGGACGAGACCACAATATCAGTGCTGTCGAGAGGACTTAATTTTGCTCCAGTACCCAGGACACTACCTAAGCGAGACATTATCAGCAGCATCGAGCAAGCCGTGCGTGGCCTCCCTACGGAGGCAGCTGAGGAAGTTAGGAGAGAGACGTGCAGGGTCCTGGAGAAGGCAAAAATGCCCAAGAACAACATAACGTCTGCTGAATGGAAGGCTCTTAAGGCCCTACGTGAGGATGAGGACACTGTCGTTCTAGCTGCTGACAAAGGCAATGCCACGGTGATACTGAGGAAAGAAGATTATTGGCAGAAGATAAACTCACTGCTACAAGATACTGCCTACAAGCAACTGGACAAGGGCACGACAGCTTCCGTGACTCGCAAGGCCATCGCCTTGCTCAATGACTCTGGACTGGAAAAGGACGTCATCAGGAAGCTGTACCCCAGAGCACCGGCAACACCACGGCTATATGGGCTCCCTAAGATACACAAAGACGGAGTTCCATTGCGACCCATAGTGAGCACCATCAACTCACCGACATATGGTTTAGCCAAGTACCTAGCACAACTGCTCAAACCGATCGTGGGTCACTGTGAGCACCATGTCAAGAACTCGGCGGAGTTTGTGAAGGTACTACAAGGCTTTCGCCTGGATAAAGAAGATCTTCTTGTCAGCTTTGACGTCACCTCACTCTTCACACGAGTACCGCTGGAAGACTCCCTAGCGCTGCTCGAAACACGCTTTAGTGAGGACACAATAAAGCTGTTCCGGCATGTGTTAACAAACACCTACTTCAAGTGTGGAGGCAAATTTTATGAACAAGTGGATGGTGTAGCCATGGGGTCCCCCTTAGCTCCAGGCATCGCTAATCTTTACATGGAGCACTTTGAAGACATAGCCCTGGACACCGCCCCATTGAAACCTAAAGCCTTCTACAGATATGTGGATGACACTTTTGTCGTGTGGCCACATGGCAGAGAGAACCTGCAAGACTTCCTGCTACATCTCAACAGCATACACAGCAACATACAATTCACCATGGAGGTGGAAGAAAATGGAAGCTTGCCCTTCCTTGACATTCTAATCAAGAGGCACCCTGATGGCACCTTGGGTCACGCTGTGTATAGGAAGAAGACACATACGGATTTATACCTTCATGCACAGAGTTGCCACCACCCAGCACAACGCAACTCAGTGCTTAACACACTTGTGCACAGGGTCAAGTCTATCTGTGATGATGACAGCCTACCTGCCGAGTTACAACACCTAAGGAAGACCTTCCGCAGCAACGGTTATAATGAGACGCAAATCTCGCGCGCCCTACACAAGAGCAGGAAGGTAGACACACCAGAAGAAGAAGATGAGGCCAGATGCCTGGCATTTCTACCATACGCGGGACCGCCAACAGCCAAGATTGCCCGCATTCTGGAGAAACACAACATCAAGACAATTTTTCATGCCCCAAGTAAAATTAAGGACATACTTGGCTCAGTCAAAGACCACCTGGGACTGCAGACTCCGGGCGTATACAGTATTGAATGTGAATGTGGTACGAAATACATCGGACAAACGCAGCGCTGCATCACGCAGAGGCGCTCGGAACACATTAGAAATGTACGCCTTGGTCAGACAGAAAAATCGGCGGTAGCGGAACATAGCCTTAACGAAGGACACACCTTCCTCTTTGAGGGTACGAAGAAGCTGTGTGACGCTAAAGGATTTTGGGATTCAGTTTTCAAAGAGGCTGTAGAAATTCGGTTGAACAGCAACCTGATCAATCGAGACACTGGTTTCCAACTTAGTACAGCTTGGAATCCCGCAATAACTAAAATTAGAAGAGAACGCTCCGGCACGAAGACGGTAGCGGCCACAGACGTATTAGGAACCGGCAGGGACTCGACGCCCGGTCCGCGCCGCGAACCCTCCACCACTGGCGCGGCGGCCGATTCCGCAGGTACCTGATTGGTCGGCGCCCGGAATCAGTCACTGTTCCAGGAGCCTTTATAGGACCGCGCAACACAGCGCAGTACAGAAACTGTCGCCTCTGATATCGCTCGCGCCCCGCCACCTACTGCCGAAACAGTAGAACAAGCGCTACAAGACCTAACAGGCACCATCTTGCAGGCAGCGGAAGAAGCCACCCCTCCACAAAGGGATGGCCCGCCGCTGCAAATACAGCTCCCGGAACACTTGCTAGCTCAAATTCGACATAAGAACAGAGTGGCAAAAGAGTGGAAGATAACCAGAAACCAGGCCACAAGGAGGCTGCTCAATCGTCTACAGAGAGAACTGAAGGTAGCGCTCAATGAGCACAGAAACCAGCAATGGCAAAACCGCCTCTCAGCCCTCAAAGTAGACGATCACACACTTTGGCAAGCAACCAAACAATTCACAAGAAGACGCGCTAGGATGCCGCCACTGCATGGCGAGCGGGGTATGGCCTACAGCCATGCTGAAAAGGCCAACGCCCTCGCCGACACTTTCGAGAAGCAGTTCCAAGCGGCTGAACCCCAGGATGATGAGCATGAAAGAGTGGTCCGTCGTCAACTGGCTGTCTTCCTCAATGCTGAGGAGGACCCAGAAGACGAACCCACAGTGTTTGCCCCCGAAGACGTGGCAAAAGTAATTAGGTACCTCCCCTCCAAAAAGGCGCCAGGACATGACAATGTCACCAACCAGTTGGTCAAAAACCTCCCACCCACGGCGATCGAACACCTCGCGAACGTCTTCAACGAGATTACTCGTACCCGCGAGTTCCCAGCTTGCTGGAAACACGCGGAAGTGGTCGCAATACACAAACCAGGGAAAGACCCTCTGTTCCCGCAGCACTACAGGCCGATTAGCCTCTTGCCAACTCTCAGCAAGATCTACGAGCGCCTCCTGCTAAGACCCATACAAGAACACATCACCAGAGAGCAAATTCTGCCGGATTTCCAATTCGGATTCCGGCAGAACCACTCTGCCCCACAACAGATCATGAGAGTGGTTGAAGCAGCCACAGAGGGCTTCAACCACAGAGGCTACTGCGGGATAGTGCTACTTGACGTAGCCAAGGCCTTTGACTCAGTATGGCATAGAGGGCTACTCTACAAGTTGTACACCCAAGGGTTCCCCGGGAGTATAGTTAAACAGATTAAAAGCTATCTCTCGAACAGAACTTTCTCTGTCAAAGTAGAAACGTCCACCTCCATCAGAAGGCGTATTCGTGCTGGGGTGCCACAGGGATCGGTCCTGGGGCCCGTTTTGTACAGTCTGTACACTGCGGACACACAAACGGCCCCCCTGGTGCACACTGCACAGTACGCTGACGATACAGCCTTCTACACAAGAAACGCGAACAAGGACCTGGTCATCCGTAGGCTACAAAGGGTTTTAGATGACACAGAAACTTGGGCCCGTCGCTGGCGAATCACCATCAATTCTGAAAAGACGCAGGCGATGCTGATCACCCGTAGGCTCGGAAGGCGCGAACCTCCTCAACGGCCCCCCCTCCACCTTCACCTAAACGGAACCCAACTCCCCTGGCGCAGAACCGCCAAGTACCTTGGCGTAACCTTGGACTCTCGTCTTACGTGGAAACCCCACATAGACGAGGTCCATAGGAAGGTCTGCGCCAGAATGTCCATCCTGTACCCAATCCTCAACTCATCCAGCTCCCTTTCCTGCTCAGTAGGAGTGAACGTGTACCAGGCCCTGATCCGGCCAGTCATGGAATACGCGTGTCCTGTCTGGGGATACGCGGCGAAGCAGCACCTGGACAAACTCCAGAGGCTGCAGAACCGCGCCCTCAGGAGGGCACTGCGTTTACCCCTTGGATTCCCTATCGACGATTTGCATGCCGCTGCGGAAATCCCACTACTGAGAGAGCGTTTTCAAGACTTGGCAAGGGCCTTCTATGAAGGTACTTCCAGGTCGGGAAACGCTCTCATCCACTCCCTAGGTCGGTATGACATGTCCCGCGATAAACACAATCGCCCCATGACGATCTTCGACGACTAAGTCGAAGAGAAAAATCCCAATACCAATTCCCAAATCCTACTCCTACCCAAAATGCTACAACTATCTCGCCAAACCTCAGGCAAGTACCAGACTCACACAGAACAAACATCACATCTCACAGACATCAAAAAAGTACAGAAATAATCACACACACAAGTACACAGGGGAGTAAAAGCCGAAGGCTACAAACTCCCCCTCACACTTCCCCAAAGAGGGGAAAGTATTAGATGTAAGCAGCACAGCATCTCGACACTTCGCTTGAAGATGATGGGTACGAAACCCTTCGAAACGTTGCGAGAAGACGACGCCTTTACTCGGCCGATCACCCGAGAAGATTTCACGAATATTATGTTTAATTTACACTTTCCACTTTAGGTCACCCTGAGTGGTTACTTCGAAGCATATTACGATTTTTATTTTTTCCAGTGATTTACCACTAATAGTGCAATCACATAGTACTGTTTCTTTGCCTGTTTGTGCACAGCGCATTATATTTTACTTGGGTCCGGGTGCAGCTCCTAGTCCCTGCACCGACTGCCGAGCCTGTGCAGGTGTTCCTCAACAATTCACTGGAGTCTTCTGGCGCTGCTATCTTCTACTCTTTATAGAGCACTGCGCCACCTTCGGTCAGCCTAATGGAGCTTCCAAAATTATCCACTGGGACATTTATATTGCTGCAATTCCTGCGTGGGTCACCCATTACCAATCAGCCACGTGATGCCATTTTATCTGTAGTAATGTCGTTGTAATTCATGAGTATTTATGTTTCGCTGCTGTAGAACAAGTAAGTTATGACAGTGGCACCATTTATGTTTTGTATTCGAAATATTATGTATTTTCATAAATAACAAAACAATTTTATGCTAATATAATATCGAATTATGTTCGTTAGTGGTCAGAGATCTGTAATCATACATGCATATTACACAAAGCAACTTGTATCTGTTCTATACGTATACCATTACTCTCCATCCCAAAATACTTACTTATTGTGGGAATATAGCAATGCATCTGTGTTAAAGTGATATTTATAACTTGTCAATTACACTGCATCCTTGTGCAGAAAAGCTATACGTACTGCAATTTCCCAATATGTTTGCAATGTTTTCAATGTTTGTGATTCCATAGAGTATCCATATGTCTGACTAGCAAAGTGCCCCCATTACAAAACCCATGCTGTGTAGATTTCTGGGTCGCAGAACAATGTACCCATTACAAAACCCGTGCTGCGTAGATTTCTGGGTCGCAGAACCATGTACTGGGCGCTATAGCAGTATAAAAACGAAAACAAGTAGTTAACATTTTTTTCTTTGCGTGAGTCGGAGTAAACAATTCACTAGTTTATTATGCGTGGAGCGTTGCCACAATGCCACTGATTCCTTTGCTTATAAAGACAGCACTGTCGCCTTTTTAAGAAAAGGATTACACTGACATAGACTTTTTGAAACGTCTGGCACTTATCATTGCTATATAGCTCTCATACAACATAAATCAGTACTATAGTAATACACAAAGGGATATTCTAACACACAACCCTACGGAGTTCAAACGAAGATTTTACTATGTAAGAGGTGTCTGTTCTTTCAGGCATGTCTGGATGAACAGACATCAGTTTGATTCTGCAGCCACTATGAATCAAAGCACTAACAAATTAAAGACTTTACCTGCCAATAGACACTGATTTAAATGAATAGGAAAAGTTGAAAATGTGCGCCAGTCTGGGATCTGAAGCCGGGTATGCTGCCTACCAGGCGGATGCCCTGACCACTGCACCATCCAGACACAGAGGTCACCACAACTGCATGGACTATCATAGCATGCCTCCTGTTAGGCCCAAATTCTCAGCTTATCCACACACTGCTGATGTACCACCCTTCGCCCATTATCCTCATTACTCACGGAATTTCGCCATGTCAGTAAGAGTTCGAGCATACTGTGCATCTGCTCTGAAGTGATCAATAGCCGTCATTGCCTGTTGCCTGTTCTTTTATACATGTCCGAAAGAACAGACAACAGTTTGACCCTGGAGTCACTATGAACATTATGTATTTTGATAAATAATAATACAGACACTTTTATTCTAACACAAGATCTATTTTTTTATTCATGATCAGAGATTTTTAATCATGGATGCATATTACGAGAAGCAATGGGTGTATGTTTCGAACACATATCAGTACTCTCCACTCCAAAACATCTACTTATTTGGGAAGTTTAGTGGCGTATATGTGTTGAAGTGAATCCGATACTGTATCTTGACAGCTATATTACATCCTTTCCAGTAAAGCGATACATAATGCAAAGCCCCAATCTGTTTGCAACATCTTCGATGATTCTGATCGCATATAGGATACATCGACCGACTACCAAAATGCCCCATTACAAAACGCATGCTCTGTTTGTTTCTGGGTCACAGATTTGTGTATTGGACTCTATAGTATATTAAAAAGGGAAATGGGTACTGTAGTATGCCTTTTCTTATGAGATTAAGCCATTCACCACTTTATTTTGTACAAGGTAATAGCACCCTGACACTTATTCTTTACTTATATAGTAATGACTCCGGTTTTAAGAAAGATGTTATGATGACATGGTTTTTCATTAATCATGCATTTATCATTGCTCTATAGTTTCCATACAACGTGCAGCAATACAGATGTAATTTTTGGTGGGTGTTGTACTGTACTACATAACTCAATAGTGTTCAAACCAAGATTTTACTGCCAGCACAGTTGTTTTTTTACAGTTTTTTCTGTAACATAGCGATGTATCGAGAAAAATGTCGCATCTCTTTGTATATCTTTAATCAGGAATACTATCGGAATTCCTGCAAGAACCTATTGCATGTATTCGTCTTGTCACAAAATTTATTGTTTCTCGTTACAGATCGATTGATTTAAAGTTCGACTGAATGATATTTTTTTCTTTAGCACATCTTAATCGTTTGTTACTACCACGTTCTGTCCTATAGTTTTACTAAATACGAAGGAAACTTTCAGAGCCGTATATTTATGAAACTATTGACATGGGGTGTGATTTCTGTGTTATGACTAGTGCTTACATTAAAGCTCAAGAGTTTCTGCTGCGAATTCCGATTTCTTCTTGTGTGTACTACGTTTGTAAATGTCTGTATAAATCAGTGTAATGTCACTGAAGTAGGGATTATAAGTAATTCTGACATATGGTGTAGGAATGAATTATGTATTTGATATGTGATGAAATCCTTGTGTGGTAATAGAATCAGATATTTTCCATGGCATGCATCTTGCTGCAGTCTTGAGTCATGCTTGGGTTAGTGGCAGGTACATGTTGTTTATGGCATGCTTTTCCAAGTCTTGTTGTCAGATGAGATGGAACTGTGTAATACAGAATCAAATGAGTTTTTCGTTTGTGGCCAGATTGCGGTAATCATATCTGAGTATTATGATAGGCAATGTACTCATGTATATATAACAACTGTACACACAGGGGAAAGAGTGTACTCAGAGACAATGAGTAACAACAAAATGTAAAAATATTTTCGGGACCCCTCCTATATAGGTCAGACATTTGCAAAAAAAAAAAAAAAAAAAAAAAAACTGTCAGATGATGCAGAAGCCAAGGTAGCATTATGAATACGAAAACAAATATTCTGGTACAAAATATTTATTAATTATTGCATGTACATTTACGCACTCAATATAGAAGAAATGGGGAAAACGTGGTATTTGCATTAGCAGTAGATGGAAAGTGGTCACAAATCGGTGTATTTGCTGAAAATGTTGGACCTGAGGGTGTTTATTTCATTAGGGAAATACGAGAAATGTGATTATAAACTTCCAATACTATTTTGATTTGTTTAGAAAAGGATGTTTATACTGTATTACAATGTTGTGCAATGTAAATTGTTTATCATGTTAATCCACAGGTTTCGAGAAGAAAAGCACCGTAATGTATTAGTGCTCCCACAAGTAACGTTATTCCTCAGGTCTTAAGAAAAAAATCAATTTATCACATACAGGTAAGGTGGTACCTATTGAAGACATTAATTCTTTAAGTGCAGTTAAAGTGAGAGACTGAAAAGTTAAGAGATGGAGGTCAAAAAACTCGAATTGTGGTTTTTGTCCTAAACAGTTGTCATGAAGACAAACTATAAACAGCCACTTTAAAAATAACAGGTCATTGTCATGAGCAAAAACTGTTTACGTATTACTTTGATCATAATATATGGGAAAAATTCAGGTACGATTGGAGAATAAAAGTATTTGCGTTTACTGTAAATACTAATCGAAATTGGTCATATAAAGTTGTACTTGCAAAAAATTATGGTGTCGAGCGCATTTACTGCTTTAAGGTACATACGAAAAAATCTGCTTGTAAAGCTACATTTCCAGTTGGAACAGCTTAAAAAAAGCAGAAAATGAAAAGCAACATTAAAATTCCTGTTTGCTCTCACTTACTGGCGGTCATTCCTGGCAACCGGAATAAAATAATAATTGGGTCCCTTTACCAACGTCCAAATTCAGATGATACAATTACTGAAAAGTTCAAAGAAAACTTAAATCTAATTTCAGTCACGTATCCGACTCTTACAATTAGAGTTGGTGGCACTTCAATTTACCCTCGATATGATGGCGAAAATATGTGTTTAAATCCGGAGATACGCGTAAAATATCATCCGAAACTGCAGTGAACGCATTCCCTGATAATTATTTCGAGCAGTTATTTCATGAGGCCACTCGAATAGTAAACGTGTGTGAAAACACACTTGACCTCTTAGCAACAAATAATGCTAAGCTAATAACGAGCATCAAGACGGATGCAGGGATTAGTGACCACACGGTTGTCGAGACTGACTACTTTAACTCCCAAATCTTCCAAAAATATACGAAAAATACACCTATTCAATAAACCAAATAAAAATTACTTTGATCTCTTCCTGAGGTACAGTCTCCGCTCCTTCCGAATCAACAATGTAAGTGTAGACCAGATGTGACTTGAATTTAGAAAAACAGTATTGAAAAATATTGAGAGATTCATACCAAATAATTTAACCAACGACGGTGCTGATCCCCCTTGGCAAGCAAAACGCGTCAGAACACTGTTGTGGAAAAACGAAAAAAAAAAAACATGCCAATCTTAAACGGAAGGAAAATCTCCAAGACTGACGATCTTTCAGGGAAGCTCGAAATTTAGTGCGAGCTTCAGTGCGAGATGCTTATAAAAGTTTCCACAGCAAAACTTTGTCTCTAAGCCTGGAAGAGAATCCAAAGACGGTCTGGTCGTATGTAAAGTATGCTAGTGACAAGACACAATCAATATATTCTCTGCGCGATAGCACTGAAAATACTATCGATGACAGTGCTGATAAAGCAGAGTTTGTAAACACAGCATTCCGAAATACTTCAACAAAGAAGACGAAGTAAATATTCCAGAACTGGAATGAATAATAGCCGTCAACATGAGTAATTTAGAAGTAGATGTCCTGGTAGTAATAAAGCAACTGAAATCAATTTATAAAAACAATCCTTCCGGTCCAGACTCTATACCAGTTAGGTTCCTTTCAGAGTATGCTGATGCACTAGCCCCATACTTAATAATTACATACAACTGCTCGCTCGACAAAGATCCGCACCCGAAGACTTGAAAGTTGCACACGTCACACCAACGCTCAAGAAAGATAACAGGAGTTATCCATTAAATCTCAAGCCCATGTCACAAACGTCGATATGCAGCAGAATTTTGGAACATATATTGTGTCTGAACATTATGAATTACCTGACACACACTCAACACGGATTTACAAAACATCGTTCTTGTGAAACACAACTAGCTCTTTACTCATACGAAGTGTTGAGTGCTGTTGACAAGGTATTTCAAATTGATTCCGTATTTCTAGATTTCCAAAATGCTTTTGACGCTGTATCTCGCAAGCGGCTTGTAATCAAAATGCTTGCTTATGGAATATCCTCTCAGTTATGCGACTGAATTCGTGATTCTCTATCAGAGAGGCACGGTTCGTTAACTGACGGAAAGACATCAAGTAAAAGAGAAGTGATTTCTGCCGTTTCTTAACATAGTGTTATAGTTTCTCTGCTGTTCTTTATCTTTACAAACTATTTAGGAGACAATCTGAGCAGTCATCTAAGGTTGTTTGCAAATTATGCTGTGGTTGATCGTCTATTAAAGTCATCAGAAGATCAAAATCAATAGCAAAATGATTTAGAAAAGATATTTGTGTGGTGCTAAAATTGGCAATTAACCCTAAATAGTGAAAAGTGTCATCCACTTGAGTGCTAAAAGGAATCCGTTAAACTTCGGTTGGACGACAAATCACTCAAATCTAAAGGCTTTAAATTCAACTAAATACCTATGAATAAAAATTAAGAGCAACTTAAATTGGAAAGAACACATACAAAATGTTGTGGGGAAGGCGAAACAAAGATTGTGGTTTTAGAAGATGCAGTAGAATATTAAGGAGACCGCCTACACTGCGCCTGTCCGTCTTCTTTTAAAGTACTACTAGGCAGTCTGGGATCCTTACGAGAAACGTCTAACAGAGTACATCGAGAAAGTTGAAAGGTGCATAGCATGCTTTCTATTATCGAGAACCAGGGTAGAGAATGTCACGGACATGATATGGGATTGGGGGTGGACATTATTAAAACAAAGCCATTTCTCGTTGTGGAGGGATCTTCTTACGAAATTTTAATCACCAATTTTCTCCTCCGAATGCGAAAATATTTTGTTGACGCCGACCTACATAGGAAGAAACGATCATCATAATAAAATAAGAGAAATCAGAGGTTGCACGATAAGATACAGGTGTTCGCTTTTCCAGCGCGCTATTCAAAAGTGGAGTAATTGAGAATTATTGTGAAGGTGGTTCGATGAACCCTCTGCCAAGTACTTAGTTGCGATTTGCAGGGTATCTGTGTAGATGTAGATGTAGATTTAGATGTAGTTCACATAAACTAACGTATATTGGTGTGTGTCACAGTACAACGACGTTCTATAACCAGAATACTTAGGAATCTACAAAAGAGACTGCATACAGTATGACTGCCAGTGTTTTCTACTAGATAAACTACTTCTAACAGCAACAAACATGCCACCACCTGCTATGCTAGGTCCTTCGCAAAAATTTGGCTATACTTATCTTCGGCGTTAGCCAACTTTCAGTGGCTATAACGATTTGAGCATCAATGCTTTCTATTAGCGCTTGGATCTCTGGTGCTTTCCCAACACAGCTACGGCAATTTCTGTTGTACTGATGATTTCTAGATCTACGTTCAGCATGTGTTCGACCTGCACACCTAAAGCTCTTAATAAACCGCCAAGTCCACACCACACAACACCTGCTACCCGTGTAGCAGCCTCCTGCTTGTAACGGACTCCTGTGCTATTTAGCGGAACCCAAAATCCCACTACTCTATGGCGAAAATCGACGTTTCGGACGTGAGAGACATGGCAAATAATTAGACATTATGGATAATCTGCGTAGTTTGCACTGCATTTGAGATACACAGTTACAAATCCTACAGCACAGTCATCAAAATGCTGTATAATAACGTATATATGTCTGATGGATGTAGCTGTTTATTTTAAAGGTGATACGTGGCACATCAACATTCTATATTGAGAAAGATAATACGTAGATAGGTGAGCACTTAATATGATGACTGTGATTACAAAATAGTTCCAACCCTTTCAGCATTAAATAACCATAATTTCAGAGTCGAAACGTAGAATTTTCAGAGATGAGTCTCTACCGTATCAGCGTTTGTCGACATACACGACCATCTCCAGGGTTAGAAACACCCTTTTGTGTCCTGCAGACTGCTATTGTTAAGAAATTTAGAATTCTACTGTACAGTTCCAAATTGTGTGATACCATGCGCTTTGTAGTGTGGGAATAGCTCGCCAGAGGTAGGTTGTTTTCTCCGCTAATCTAGTAATGCTTTGAGGCTGTAATGTGATGTATGCTACGGAATGTATTCAGTTCTGTTACCACACAAGCACTGCATAACATAGGAATCACGTTGTTCGTTGCTTTCATCTACTTTATTAATATTACCACTGTTTGTAGATACACTTAGAAAAATCAGTATACAGAAGAAGTGCTTGGAATTTGGAACAGAAGATGTAGGGTTTTAATGTCAATGTGGTGGAGATGTTGTGACATAGGTGTTCTTTAATAGGCAAAATATTCTAATCTGTACATAAAATTACATAGTGCAGGAGTCAAGGAAATAATGTAAACACCAGCTGTCATTTAAGATTACACTACAATATGAGAGAAGGATGATATAATATGTATGTATATAAATGTAAGACATTAAAAATTTTCTGCTGTGGCGGAGAAACAAGAAGAAAAAAACGTAAAATTTTCCATATGAACTCTGTTTTCTCTTATTGTATTACGACAGAAGGGATCACAAAATTATTTTCACGTTATTTTACTGATTGCCATGAATCGACAAGCTTTCCCCTGCATGCACAGATGTTAATTATATGTGAGTAAATCCACACTTATGATTACAGATCTCTGATTGCAAATGAAGTAATTCATGTGACCTTTGTATCAAAATAAACGATGTTGTTCAAATGTATGACTTCTCTGTACTCCATTGTGAGGAAAGTAGTCTTATATTGGTTCAAACTGACATCAAAGTCATCCATACATTATAGTGACGACATGCTATGATAACCTCTGATGTTAAGAGTTGTTTGGCATTACATCTTATACTTACTTGAGTTGTTTTATACATTTGACTCGGTGTGGCATATTGTTCTCCTCAGAGTTGCATCTCACATTAAAAGGACACTTTAACACATACACACCACTAACTTTCCTGCTAAGCTGGTGTTTCAATGTATTGAATGACATTATGTAAACACAAAACACATGCATGTTGCTTGTCTTACAAAAAGACCTGATATATTTCTCCCTGATTACAGAAGATGGAATTAAAAATTGCGGCACTAGACATTTTTCACACAACAAACAGTACAGCTCATGCCAGATGCTTCTGTTATGACATGTTCAACATTTAACTGCTATTCATTGCTGAAGTTGTGCAAACTTCGTATATATATATATATATATATATATATATATATATATATATATATATATATATATATACATCCAAGAGTATATGCATTCTTCCTACCTATGTTTTAATTATTTAATGGGTATTTTATAAAGTACCCTAACTAAAGACCACAGTGTTAATAGTCTGCACACGACATATACATCCTTCCGCAGGGAAAAACACTCTTTCATTCCCTACAGAGTAGTGATGTTAAGACATTTAGACCTGTACCACACAGTTCTGCGACGAGGCTGCAGCAGGATGTGAACCATCGAAATCAACCGATACCATCTCCACACAAGCACTTTGTCCCATATCAAATGTAAAATTCGTTATCTACAACATATGCCAGAAGCTTTTACAATTTATTCATTAATATTACAGTGATTTACAGATATACTTAGAAATGCAGTATACGGAAGGAGTGCTCTGTATTCACAGGATTCCCAGGAGAAGATCTTGAGATTTAAAGTAATTACTAAACACAACAGGGGAGTTACACCACATATTAATATGTTAATAAATAAATTGTGCTGAAAATTTCCTCCATATTCTGTAAAAGTATCAGACAGAAATTGATAGCAGTAAACTATATTATATCAGAATTATGTGTTAAAAAAGTCTTTATCATCATCTAAGACTTAGGAACAGTGGCTTTGTGCCGAAAGAAATAAATTTTGTGTCAAAATCTATTTGTATAAGAGTTTCTTGTAGGATATCCGGTAGTATTCTTGCTTACAAAACAGCAAACAGAACTGCGGCAGTTTATTCAGTATATCTCAACGTTACGGAAGAAATTGTAACGAACTATGCAAGACTTATAAAAGTAAGGCAGCGTAACCTCTTTCTTAGAAATTCAGTGATTACTGTCTGTACAAGTAAAGGAATAAGTGGCAGGGTGGGAACACGCCATACAGAATGAAGTAGGGAGTGACTTCAATTCTTGCAGAGAAAAAGCGTGATAACTACCTGCTTTCTTTTTTAATATGCCACACAGTCCAGTACACAATTCTGTGGCACAGAAATGGGAGCCCCGCGCTAGTCAGTCAAAATATTCATGTTTGGTTTCACAGTGACGGAAAACGTTGCAAATGGATTGGAACTTTGCAGTGTTTATCGCATTGCTGTGCAAGGATGCAATTTAATTGACAAGCTACAATGTAAAAGTCGCTTTAATTCAGATAAACCGATAAATTTCTTCAGTAAGTAGGTGTTCCAGAGTAGAGAGTTTCGTACATTCACAAAACGTACTCAGCTTGCTTATTGTAATAAGCATGTATGGCTACGGGTTACTGACCTCTAACAAAAACATTCCATGTTAAGTTAGAATAAAATTGTGTATATTATTATTTATCAAAATACATAACATATCGAATACAAACACACTTCTGGTACTGTCACAACTTTTTCGTTCCGTACACTACTACTGGTAAAATTCATTACGTGATTGAATGGATCTGGCTGACCTATGAAGCAGTTACAGCAATATAAATGAACAAGTGAATAATGTTGGCAATTCCATGAGGTTGGTTTTGCATGATGCGATTGTCTATGAGAACAAGACGGTAACGACGCAGGAAGACTGAAGCAAATTGTCAGAAGAGAACCTGGAGACAATGGATAATTGATACTGAGACTAGGGGTGAGTATAATATATTACACATAAATGGGCCAAGAAATCGAGTACTATATGATTTTACTGTTGGGGTAAATAGCTGGAAATAATAATAATAGCACTCGTAAAACATTCAGAGTAACCTGAAGTGTAATACCTACAGGGCTATTACAAATGATTGAAGCGATTTCATAAATTCACTGTAGCTCCATTCATTGACATATGGTCACGACACACTGCAGATACGTAGAAAAACTCATAAAGTTTTGTTCGGCTGAAGCCGCACTTCAGGTTTCTGCTGCCAGAGCGCTCGAGAGTGCAGTGAGACAAAATGGCGACAGGAGCCGAGAAAGCGTATGTCGTGCTTGAAATTCACTCACATCAGTCAGTCATAACAGTGCAACGACACTTCAGGACGAAGTTCAACAAAGATCCACCAACTGCTAACTCCATTCGCCGATGGTATGCGCAGTTTAAAGCTTCTGGATGCCTCTGTAAGGGGAAATCAACGGGTCGGCCTGCAGTGAGCGAAGAAACGGTTGAACGCGTGCGGGCAAGTTTCACGCGTAGCCCGCGAAGGTCGACGAATAAAGCAAGCGGGGAGCTAAACGTACCACAGCCGACGGTGTGGAAAATCTTACGGAAAAGGCTAAAGCAGAAGCCTTACCGTTTACAATTGCTACAAGCCCTGACACCCGATGACAAAGTCAAACGCTTTGAATTTTCGGCGCGGTTGCAACAGCTCATGGAAGAGGATGCGTTCAGTGCGAAACTTGTTTTCAGTGATGAAGCAACATTTTTTCTTAATGGTGAAGTGTTTAAACCTCCTCTACCAAGAAACGTGCCAGAACTGCGAGCTCGCATCAACGATGCTTTCGAGCTCATTGATGGGGACATGCTGCGCCCAGTGTGGGAGGAACTTGATTATCGGCTTGATGTCTGCCGAATCACTAAAGGGGCACATATCGAACATTTGTGAATGCCTAAAAAAACTTTTTGAATTTTTTGCATGTGTGAGCAAAGCATTGTGAAAATATCTCAAATAATAAAGTTATTGTAGAGCTGTGAAATCGCTTCAATCATTTGTAATAACGCTGTATATAAAATAGATTGTGGGAAAGAGTATCCACATTCAGAAGAATCTTAAGGAAATGTACAATATCCACAAAAGATGTGGCTTGCAAATCACTTGTTCGACCGGTTTTATTTGAGAATTGCTAATCACTCTTAATCACTTACCAGTTGACATTAATAGAAGAAGTTGGCTCAGTCCAGGGCAGAGTGGCATGCTTGCAATCATTACAGGGATACTCAACAATCTCCAACGGCACCCACTAGAGGAATGGCAATGCATTTCACGGAGTCGTTTACTACTGAAAAATATAAGAGAGCGTGCATTCTTGTAACAAAACTTTTCTTCCCATATACATCTTAGAAAATGATTGTTATAAAAAAATTGAGTTTAAACGAAGATTTACAGACGATCAACCTTTAGACATGAATGGAGTACTGATGAGAGTCAAACGATGTAAGCAGCGGAAGTTCCATCTTCAGAATTAACTGTTAATACTTTTTATCAGGCATTGTATGCACAATTTCGATCACACAGCCCACTATAAGCAACTAAGACAGAAGTGAGTTCATGTGTGAACACTGCCCAAGTGACATGAGGTATGTACTACCTTAGCCAAAAACGCGAATAATAAAATTAAAGTGTTATTACATCAGAAAAAATCTGTCTGAATCTGTGTATAAAAAAAGAGGCGAAGCGACAACTGCTATGGGCTTTACTGTGTTTAAATCAAGCGTAGACGATGCACCAATTGTCTTTATTGACGTGCACGATGTAACAAAACAAGATGAATCGTATAACACACAATGCACAGCAGTTGTCATTAGATGACTACATCATCGCTGCAGCCAGCACACAGCAGTGGTAGCGTCGTATGTAAAGCAGCTGCAGATAGCAGAGGAGCATGGCCACAATCTGACTCCCTCTTGTTGCCACGCATACGATTATGGGAAGTGGTATACTGCAGCATGATTGCGTAAAAAATGACTGAAATAACTATCAAAGATGAAATGTAGGCCCATTAGCGTATTCTGGTTAAAATAAAGTGCAAATGTTACGTAACAGGAGTGTACTTCGTTTAAAAAATATGTCTACAAACATACTCTTATATGAAAATCCACCAAAATGTGTTAAGTAAATAGAACAAGCAATAAACAACTGTTGGACAAGCTATGTGACTTGGATTTCTTCAATTTTACACATAGCACAGTGTTGGCAGAGCCACCAGTAGAGTGTGTTTAACGCATTTTTGGTACATATTGTAAACTCACCACAAAATTTTTTTATGACAATATTTAATAGAAATGGAGCCAAGAAACAATATCGTCCCCACAGAAATATTTAAATAAAAAATATAATAATAAATGGGAGCCAGGCGTAACCTCCCTAGCAATTAAAATCTACTGACAATGACAATTAAATGTTTGAATCTCAATCTGACTGAAAGTATAAGCTGTCACGAAAATGATGAAAAACATTTCAGTGCTAATGAAACTTCAGTGACAATGAAAATTCAATTAAACCGAAATATCGGTCTTTGGCCCTGTGCAAAAAATCAGAATTAATTTCTTACCTCAGTATAACTGCATGTCAAATTTCTGCTCTCATTGTTGGCCACAGCTTGGAGAAAATGCATTGCAAATAATATTTTTTTTTTTTTTTGAAATTTAACTGAAACTTTTCTTTAAGGGAAATGGAAGGAAATCGTTGGTTCAATTAAATGATTTTTTTTTGTTGTTAAAGATATTGTTTTGAAATAAAAATTATTATTGGGGCACTTGTTGAAAATTAATTACAATAAATAAACTTTACATTATCTGATGATTACCTTAATTAACAATATACCTCATTCAGCATCTTGACCAGAATGCCATGTCGACGCTCGCTGACTCCTCACACACACAACTGCACTCGACTGCTACTACCGACATACTGGACTGCTCACAGACTGCCCACTGACAGGCTGCTCGCAACTGTACTGCACGACGACTACTAGCGTGCTGCTCGCAACACTCGCGCGGTCAAGCGCAGACTAACTACGATAAATGGCTCTCTGGTCAAAGATTTTATCATGCTTCACCATCGCTGCTACGTTACATACGTGTTTCATAACCCTCCACTGGGGGGGCAAAAATTTGGCAGCGATGGTGAGTCATTTGGACTTGCCAAGCGCGGCAAATTTTTTCTTTAATTAATGAACTTTTACAATTTACAGAATATTTAAATACATGAATTAAATGTTGTGCACATGCACCGAGTACAAAACATTTCAGACAAAGACAAGATATGAGTACAAAACAAATTAGCAAATCAGAAAACTGTATATACAAATTATTTGACAGATAACAGAGTGCACACGCACTGAAAAAATTCTTTAGAATTTTCAGAACAAATAAATAGAATGGTAGAAAATCATGTTGATAAGTGACATGAGTGTACTCGCACTGGAGTTGAGAACATATCAGCAAATGACGAAATGTATATACAATGAGTAAGAAATGACATAAGTTCATACGCACTGAAGTATTGAACATACAGAATGAGTACAAATCAAATTGAAAAATGAGAAAAGTGCACAGGCACTGAAGTTCAGTAGAAAACATATTAACACATAACCTAAGTGCACATGCACTGTAGTTCAGAACATGTCATTAAAATAAAAATGTATATACAATATAAAAGACAAGAGTGTACATATACTGTACTTCAGAACAAATCGAAAAAATGTCTTTAGCATTTTCGCAACAAATAAACATAATGGCAAAAACTCATATCAACAAGTGACATAAGTGTACTCGCACTGGAGTTCAGCGAATCGAAAAAAATGTATAGCCATGAACATAAATGATGTTAGCAAAAAAATGATTTTCACTATGTGACAAGAATTAGGATAGGAAAGGGAAGGATTGCATCATGGTTGTAGCACTTTAGATTGCACACAGCTGTTCTGAAATTCCATATCTTTCCACAGAAGTACAACACCAAGTGACACAATTTGAAGTTCTTTTCCCATCAGAATTTATCAGCGTAGCCAAGACACTGAACTGTCGTAGTAATGTTCCATGTTTTCATTTTGGCAGTACATTAGGTACACCAAACAGTGGGACCATAATAACGTCTTCATCGCTCACGGTGGTGGACAGCATGTCGTGTCAACACCACGCTCTTACAAGGCACACCAACGTAGAATTAGTGCAAAACCAAAGATAGTGCTCCATGATCACTAGGATAGACAGGACAAATGGACATTGCAGTAATTCAGGGTAGTTAGCTCATAAGGTGAAGGACATTAAGTCACATACCATTCTTCATTAGTAGTTTGCGGCATTCATAGCCCAGTTATTGAACATTTCTGTACCATGTATGTAGTATTACAGAAAAATGTTCATTAATTGTTTTACATAGAATCAGTAGCCTTCTTTTCCTAGTTACAAAGCATTATTAAATAATCGCATTCTTTTCCAGTTACAAAGTATAGCATAGTTAATTAATCATTTGTCATTTCAATATAGTAAGAATCATTAGCTTTTTCCTAATTGCAAAGCATTATTAAACAATCACATTCTTTTCCAGTTACAAAGTATGGCATAGTTAATTAATCATTTGTCATTTCAATATAGTATTAATCATTAGCCTTCTCCTAATTACAAAGCATTATTAAACAATCACATTCCTTTCCAGTTACAAAGTATGGCATAGTTAATTAATCATTTGTCATTTCAATATAGTATGAATCATTAGCTTTTTCCTAATTACAAAGCATTATTAAACAATCACATTCTTTTCCAGTTACAAAGTATCAGCATTGAAAACAAGAGCTAATTAATGGCATAATTAATAACATAATTCATTGAGTGACATTAATTATTGGCACTCAGTGGCCAGCAAGTATTGAATAGAATAAAACATTGTTCATCATTCAGTATTATTCAGATCATTACGAAGTCATTATTAAAAATCAGTTAATTACAGTCATAGCATTAATAATCATGGGCATTATAAGTAGTCTCAATACAATAAAACATTGTTCGTCATTCAGTATTATTCAGATCATTACGAAGTCATTATTAAAAATCAGTTAATTACAGTCATAGCATTAATAATCATGGCCATTATAAGTAGTCTCATTACAATAAACAGTGGCAGTCCTTGGCCAGTTACAAAGCATTATTTTAAATATTTATATTTTTTTGTATCATTAAGAAGTCATTACTGAAGTGACATACTATTCAGAGCTGATCAGCATTACTCAGAACTTTCTCAAACTGGTATCACTATTTGGGACTGCTAATACATTTTTTTGTTAGCAATGCATTGCGTTGGGATCGATAATTAATTGCTGAGGCATAACACTATTTGCTTTTGACCTATTGCTGCAAATGAGGATAGGTAACATCATTCGTCATGAGTCAGCTGTAGCAAGGTTATGTAACAAGGCAGTATATGTGATCACATTTATAAATGATAGACACAAATGGGTAAAAAAATAAAAATGCAAGTACTAGAACAGGTATAATAAGTAACAGGTTTAGTAAGTATCATGAAAAGCTTCTCCTGAAAGAAAAATACAAAATGAATTATTGAGCTGAAAGAAGAAATGCACACTATGCTGAAAAGTAGTGAACTTCGAATTAACAGATAGTGAAATGTGTATAAAAATGTGTTCCATAGCTGTCCTTTCCAAAACTTTCCATCATCCTACTATGCAATATAACACCTGCTGTCAAAACAAATTGCAACAAATACTTAAATACCTACATAGCGTAAATACATAACTTCAACATTATCCTCATCTGTAAAGAAAAAACTTCATTATCAATCACTTCATTATCCATATTATCATAACTTCATTATTATCATCACCTGTAAAGAAAAAACTTCATTTTTCATAATAGCATATTCTTCATCATTATTCATCAGCATTCATTATCATCTGCAAAAAATTACTTCATTACTCATCACACAACTATTCCTTATCTCTAGCATATTTCATCACTAAAACTAAGATGTGTAGTTCTGTCTGACAGCTTGCATCAGTCACCTTGTATTCTGAAAGAAAAAATTAGTTAAGACTGCTATTCTACGATGAGTATAGTATAGTCTTGTTAATGCTTGTTAATCCTGATCCATTTACTCTTCCTCATAAAGTTATTGCATCTTCTTTCGTTTATTCCGTAGGTGAAATTCCCATTTCTGTTGAATTTATTTCTTACACGCATCATTTCTTTCTGAAATTGATGAACAAAGATTAATGTCTTGCATTTAAATCATACACCCACTAAATAATGACTGGTTTATGGTAACATAATTAACCATACAGCATAACATGACAGAAAACGTAATATGTCAAACACATTGACAGTGTTCAGATGCAAAAATGTACACAGAATAATACAATGCGGCAGCAAAATGTAAAACAGTCACGATCTTGAGGTGTCATAGGACAACAAATGTCAAAGTCAACTGGTGTGTGTTATATCTTAACTATTTCACAGTACATACAAACAAAACTGGAATACAATCATACACACGAAAAAAAATGGAAAATGTGCACGGTCTGATGTGTAACGACAAGAAAAGCGACCTGCTAACCTTACCTTGCCGGGCACTTGCCAAGAAAAAATACGATAATCATCAGTAATTAGTCATGTGAATATAACTGCATTAGTAAATGCCATCATAGTGTGTTGAATCATACAGCGTCTTCATTCAATAAAGGGTTTAATATTTGACCAATGGTGGTTGCCTTTCGATTTTCTGGTTCTCAAAGTTTCAACGTGTACAACATTGGGGTGAGGGATGCTGCGAATCCGATATGGACCTGCGTATAGAAGTTCAAATTTACTGCACTTACCTTTTAATTTACTGGATAAATAGTGTGTACGTACTAATATTTTGTGTCCAACGTGAAAGTCGCGGCGTGTACAAACCTGTTTTTGCTGTCTTCTCCTGCGCTCTGCGGCACGTTTGATGTTGTTCAGCGCAATGTCAATTATTTCGTGGTGTCTTAGTCGACGACATTTAGGGAAGTTTACTAATTCTTTAATTTTGTTTGGTGGTTCAACATTTTTCAGTATAACAGACGGAGATAGCATAGTGGATTCATTTGGAATGGAATTAATTACATCTTGGAATGACAGTATGTGTGTATCCCAATCAATATGTCTTTTGTGGCAGTATATTCGGCACAGCTTACCAATTTCTTTCATTAATCTTTCACAGGGGTTCGAAGAAGCATGGTACTTGGATATATAGATCGGAGAAATGTTTCTAGCTCGTAACATGCGTGTCCATGTACCAGAACGAAATTGTGATCCATTGTCGGAAATTACTTTCATCACATGCCCTACATGAAATAGAAAATGTTTTACAAATGCTTTTGGAACAGTTTTAGCAGTAGCTTTGCATAACTGAGTGAAAGTAACAAATTTTGAAGTGAGCTCAACAGCGACAAATATGTAGCAAAAACTTCTGTTAGTTCTCGGAATTGGGCCAAAAATGTCTACAGCGGCCATGTGTCTTAATTTAACAGGTACAATGGGATATAAAGGAGGAATATGTGAAGTGGTGTCTGATTTAGCTTTCTGGCAAATTTTACAAGACGCTAAAACTCGTCGTATACGTTTCTCCATGTTGGTAAAATAACAGTTCTGTCTCAGTATAAGAAAACATTTTCTTGCTCCGTAATGTGCGTAACTTAAATGAGTGTACCAGATTAATTTGTTAACCAGTTCGTCAGGAATGCATAATAACCAATTGTTGCTGTCAGGATGAGAGCGACGAAACAGAATGTCATTGCGTACAGTGTAATGGTTTCTAATCGTAACATTATTCTTATCTTGCCAAAGGTGTTTAATTTCTTTCCACACATTGTCTTTATTTTGCTCTTGTGCTATGTCCTGTAATGACGATGAAATAAAGTTTTCAAATGCAACTTGCTGAATGTACATGACACTGAAATTTGTTTTGCAGAAGTTGGTTGCTACGTCTTGCTGATTGTTGCCGAGAGAACGCGATAGTGCGTCTGCTATAACATTTTGTGTGCCGGGAATGTGAACTATTGTAAAATTAAATTCCTGTAAATAAAGTTTCCATCTGCTTAATCTATCGTGCGTGAATTTGGCCGAAAGTAAAAATTGTATCGCTCTGTGGTCTGTGTAAACGGTGGTATGTCTGCCATAAAGAAAGTGCCTAAATCTCGTGAAAGCCCATACAACACATAATGTTTCAAGTTCTGTAACAGAATAACTTCGTTCAGCAGGTGACAAAACGCGACTTGCAAATGCGATGTTTTTAATTACTGTAGAGCCATCTTCTTCTATTTCCTGGAAAATGTGTACGCCTAAAGCGGTGTTGGAACTGTCGGTGGCAATGGAAAAATTTCTAGTAAGATCTGGGTGCGATAAAAGTGGTGCATTCAACAAAGCATGTTTCAGGTTCATGAATTCAGAATGTGCTTGCTTATCCCATGACCAAATAGTGTTTTTACCTGTTAACTGGCATAACCTGGGTGTGTCTAAAGCAGAATGATGAATAAATTTACGAAAAAAGTTCATTAAGCCCAAAAAACTGCGTAGTTGTTTCTTCGTCGTAGGAACAGTAATGTCACGTAGAGCCTGAAGTTTTTCCGGATCAGGTGCAATGCCTTCTGCTGAAATTACGTGTCCAAGAAATTTTATAGAAGTTTTGCCAAAATGCGATTTACTGAGGTTAACTGTAAGTCCTTGTGCATGAAAAGTTTGTAACATTTGTTCAAGAATCAGATTGTGTTCAGACCAGTTAGCTTTTGCGATAAGAATGTCGTCTACATACGTCGTAATTCTGTCCTTAAGTTCTGTCGGAAGTATTGTGTTCAAACCGCGAATAAAGGCTGCTGAAGAAATAGTTAAGCCGAATGGTAATTTGCAAAATTGATAACAGTCGCCAAAACAGAGAAAAGCTGTATATTTTCTACAATTCGGATGAAGTTGAATTTGCCAAAATGCCGATTTCAAATCTAATGTAGAATAAATAGCAGTACCATGAAATTTCTGTAAAAGTTCCTCTAAAGTCTGTGGTCGATCTGTTTCATTAATAATAATGTCATTAATGTGACGTGAATCAAGTACGAGGCGAAGTGAGCCATCTTTTTTCTCAACACTATGTAGCAGGTTTATGTACGGACTAACTGTTGGTTCTATAATTCCTTGATCAAGCATATCCTGCAACTCCTCTTTTACCTGTTCTCTGTGGATGTATGGAATGTGTTAATGCTTGGCTTTAACTGTGTCGTGCTGTTTGACTTGAAATTCATACATAAAACCGGACATAGTACCAGGAATGTTGTCAAAAACTGGAGCTTGCTGTAAAAGAATTTCGTGTAGCTGCGTGCGTTCATCGTCTGTATTTGCACTGCTTTGTCTAACTTTATCGGAAATCATCTGCATTACGTCGTAGTCAGTTTCGTCTGGAGTATTATAGTTGTGTACGTACGTATTCGTGAACAATGTGGGATTACAGTCTATGTGACGTGTTGCGGAAATGACCTCTGTGCGGTTAATTGTTTGTTCTTCCGCAGATAGTGAGTGCTGATATTCTATAGCAAATTGTATATTTTCATCCTTCAACATTAAATAAGAATTCTGAAAATCAATGACTGCGTCGTGTTGTACCAGAAAATTCGTACCTAAAATAACGTCTGTTGTCAATAAAGGAACAATCCAAAAATTTGAGTGAAAAGTATGACCTGCAATACAAAATGATAAATGCGTCTGTAATTTAACTTCTCTCTTTACTCGGTACTGCTCCTTTCACTTTTGTTTTGCCTAATGGTAATGTCGGATACGTATTCTCTTTGTTACACTCGTTAAAAGTTTCTTCATTTATTACTGATATAGGTGATCCGGAATCGATTACTGCTGAAAATTTCGATGAACCAATTTTAATTTCGATAACAGTATGTGAAATGGATTTCTGAACAACTGGTCTTTCCTGCAAAAGAGTGTCTCTGATGTCATCAAAAGTAATTACATTTTCGGGAACAACATTTTGCGTGTCAAAGGTAGTGCTTGTGTTATTGGAAGATGCGTCCTGTACAGTATCTAGTCAGATTCTATCTGACGTGTTATTATTATTAGGAGGATTCTGTGGCATTTCTACTATTTGAACCGTTCTATTACTTCTTCCAGACGTGTTACGCTCTGGATGATACCTACTGTCGGGTTCATTCATGAGAATATGTTCTTGTTGATTACTTTGATGCTGGTAAGACCGACTGTTATTAAACGTATGTTGGTAATTATGCTCATTGTTTTTACGTCTGTCGTGAAAGTCATTCCTACACGGTGCATTGCGATAGGAATTGAAATACTGTCTTCTCTGTACGTAGTTGTTTCCTTGCTGCCGTGCGTTACTATTTGTTGGATCTTGGACTATACGTGCACGCGGGGGAACATTAAAGCCTGGTTGACCTTGTGCATTACATTGTTGGTTACGTATTCCAACCGGCTGACTTTCATGCTGTTGCGGTGGAAAACTTCTATTATTACCAAAATGTGGTTCCTGTTGCTGATGATTTTGACGATATTGATAAACAGAATTCTGTCTGTGATTTAAGTCCTGATAGTTGTCGTTCCTAAAGCGTCTGTTACTTTTCCTATTGAAATTACGTCCCTGATCATAAGTACTGTAAGTTTGTTGACCTTGGTTATTGTACGAAAAGTTTTTGTTTACAAAAGAATAATCAGATTGTTGTACTTCCAAGAGCTGTAACAAATCTCTGAATGCTGAAATATTTTCTTTTTGCTGACCTGTTAAAAGTGACACTCTTAATGACCGTTGTAATTTAGAGATACATAATTGAATAAGTGCAGATTCACTGTACGGTTCACTTAAGTACTGGTTTTGTTGGACCATATGCTCAAAAAATTGCGTCACACTGGGAAAATTTGAGTTCTCGTAATTCGGCAAACTAATTAACTGATCTTTAATTCCGCGCTGTGTCGTCTTCGACCAACACGCAGATAGAAAAGCATTCTGAAATTCCTCTACTGAGTAGCATTGCCTCGCGATCGGTCTCATACGCGTTGCCGGTTCGCCTTCCAAAAAGCTGCAAATAAATTCAAGTTTATGCGTTACAGGCCAAGTCGGTGGAAGAGCAAAGCTAAATTGTTGAATCCAATCCAGTGGGTGAATCTGCGTTCTATCGTTTTTAAAAACTTTAAACTTTCTCACTGACAGAAAATGTTTGTAATCGAAATTATCATCTCTGTGTGATGGAACAGGTTCAGGATCGTAAGAGAATCTATTGAACTGTGGTTGTTCGGAATCTAAGTCCCGTACTCTCTGTATATTACCCAAATTATACGCGTTGCGAGAGTCTGACAGATGTTCGCAAAGTGGCGTCTGCTGTGATGTGTTATTAACTGAAATACTTTTCATCTCTGTTACTTCTTGTTGTAAACTCGATAACTTTCTACGCAACGTGTTATTAGACGAATCGATCTCATTAATTGTCTGTTGTAAATTTTGAAATTCAGGTGTTTGGTTAAATGAAACCGGTGCAGTATCGTCTGATTTATTATAATTATTACTTTCAATAGCATCAATACGACTGGCTAATTCATCATATTTTTCAGTTAGTATTTTTGCCTGATCATCGGTTTTAGAATCGGACGCATTAATCTGTTTTTGCAACTTACGTGTAGTTTCGCTCAGATTTTTAACATCAGCTTTGATGACATCGCAATCCTGTGTTAGTTCTAATTGTTCGAATCTGTCTGTCACTGTTTGAATATTTACTATGTGTGTATCTGTTTTTGATTTAAGATCAGAAATTTCATCACGTAATTCCGCGTTCAACTGTTCTATGGTATTAATTTTGTCTGACACTGTAGCATTATTATTGTCTACATACGTTTTTGCCTTCGCAAACATTTTACGTTTGTCTTCTTGTCTTTGTGCAGTGATTGTTTCCATGACTTGACGTTTGACTTTATTTTGATCCTGAATAAATTTGCGGAAACGCGTATCACTGTTTTGTATGTGGAGATTAAAGCGTTCGTCAATCTGAGTGTTCTGTTGGTCGAATTTCGAGTCGATCTTTTCATCCATTGTGCGCGAAAGTTCTGCTGTCATTGCTTTAAACTCGTCGCGTAGTTGTGTAGCTTTTTCAGAGCATTGTTTAGCGACTGTACTAATTTCCACTCTAAGTGTTTCTGTTGCGACTGTTTGCATTTCCCTTAATTCTTGCGCAACAGACCTAATTTCTTCGCTACTTTTCTTTGAGCTAGCCTCAATTTCCTCGCGTAACTGTTCCTTAGTGTCATGACACTGCGCGGCAACGGCTCTAATTTGTTCACTAAGCTGTCTGGAATTGTCCTCTAATTTTTCATTTAACTGTCTGGAATTGTCGTCTAATTTTTCATTTACGTATTGTTTGAGTTTTTCGTTATCTTGTTTGTTATCTTCCCTAAGTTGTCTGAAATCTTCACTCTGTTGTCTGAAATTGTTGTCTGTTTTCTCACTCTGTTGTTTGATATCTACACCAAGTTCGTTCTTAAACTGTAGCATTATTGTCATAAATTGATCCAAACCTAAAGTAGCTGTTGCATTCTCAGTACTCTGTGATGGAGTACATGCAATTCTCACGTTTTGTGTGACCATTTGGTCATCCTTTGGTTCACAAAAAGCTTTCCCTGTCAAATGTACACTCTCATTCACTATTTCGGAATTAAATAACTCCGGCGTACTTTGTGTACCTTGTTCATTTTCATTAAAAAAATTTGTCTGTACGTTACTTGAATTTTCCAAATCGGGTGTGTTAAGCTCGGCAGCGCTCATTACAATAGAGCGTCCCGCGTCAGCAATTGTCGTCAAATTAACAGACGAGACAATTGAGTTCGTTTGTTCATCATTAAGATAAAAGTCATCATTAGTGGTTGTAATGCACTGATTGTTAGTGAACGCAGGATTGTCATCATTACACTGCGTGTCACATGTCCTATCGGTAAAGTTGTTTGAGTCGGTAATTTCATTCATAATACCTCGCGATACACTATTCACAGTCTTTTGCGGCATTTTTACAGTAGTCACAATTGTTCAAAAACAGAAATAAGCACAATGCAAAAGCAACACACAAATACAACAGAGCAACGAATTGCCGTTGACCTGTAGAAAGAAAGTCACAAGATTAGAAAAAGCGTTGTGCCAAATCCTAATTATATCTAAGCAAATAAGAGCAGGTATCTGACTGTTGTTCAAAAGATACTCAACGAAATACGATCCTGGACTGGGTGTCGCCAAGTGTAACCTCCCCACCGAAATTTGAAAGATATTATCTTAATAGAAATGGGAGCCAAACGTAACCTCCCTGCATGAAATGTACTGACAATGACAATTACATGTTTGAATCTCTATCTGACTCAAAGTATAAGCTGTCACGAAAATGATGAAAAACAATTCAGTGCTAATGATACTTCAGTGACAATGAAAATTCAATTAAACCGAAATATCGGTCTTTGGCCCTGTGCAAAAAATCAGAATTAATTTCTTACCTCAGTATAACTGCATGTCAAATTTCTGCTCTCATTGTTGGCCACAGCTTGGAGGAAATGCATTGCAAATAATATTTTTTTTTTTTTAATTTAACTGAAACTTTTCTTTAAGGGAAATGGAAGGAAATCGTTGGTTCAATTAAATGATTTTTTTTGTTGTTAAAGATATTGCTTTGAAATAAAAATTATTATTGGGGCACTTGTTGAAAATTAATTACAATAAATAAACTTTACATTATCTGATGATTACCTTAATTAACAATATACCTCATTCAGCATCTTGACCAGAATGCCATGTCGACGCTCGCCGACTCCTCACACACAACTGCACTCGACTGCTACTACCGACATACTGCACTGCTCACAGACTGCCCACTGACAGGCTGCTCGCAACTGTACTGCACGACGACTACTAGCGTGCTGCTCGCAACACTCGCGCGGTCAAGCGCAGACTAACTACGATAAATGGCTCTCTGGTCAGAGATTTTATCATGCTTCACCATCGCTGCTACGTTACATACGTGTTTCAATATATGTCTAGAGCAGTACAGAATTATAAGTAAACCACGCAATATGTGGGGTGTCTTACCTCGAATTTTTTATTTCAGTCCATGTTACTTTGGTTTAATAAGTCCATTTTACATGTAAGGCAAATGAGGTAGAAGTAAGGGTGAGAGGGGGAGGTGGTGGAAGAAATTAACAAAGATATTGTAACAATGCAGAATGGGCCAGTACTTGCTATGCCCTCTACCATGGATTTCTGATGTACAATTTGTCCATAGTAAAAAAATTGCCGTAAAATGTCTTAAATCAAGTGTACTCCCATATCCGTTATTATTGTTGTGTTCATTTTGAAGCAGCGCTTAATGCTAGGGTATCCTGCGGAAGTCTTCACATGGCAAAAGCAACTGTCATACAACTGAATCTGTTTTCTGTAGTGAAGCTTAGGTCCCCCTCTACAATTTTTACACCCCTCTCTTCCCCAGCCCTATTCCATACTATACTAAATTGACAATTCGTTGAAGTCTCGGAAACTGTCCTATAACTCAATCCCTTCTTTCAGTCGAGTTATACAACAATTTTCTTTTCTTCCCAATTCAGTTCAGTACCTCCTCATTAGTTATGCGACCTACCCACCTAATCTTTGGCATTCTTCTACAAGTATAACACAACATTCTAAGATATTCTACTCTAGTCCATCTGAACGTGTTACAGTCCACGTTTCACTTCCATGTAGGGCTGTAGTCCAGACAAATACCTTCAGAAAATGTTTTCTAACACGTACATCAATATCAGATGCTAACAAATTACTCTTATTCGGAATTGGTTTTCTTGCTATTGCTAGACTGCATTTTATATCCTGTCCACTTTGACTATCATATTATTTTACTGCCAAACACCAAAACTCATCTGCTACTTTTGGTTTCTCATTTCCTAAACTTATTTCTTCGGCATCGCCTGACTCAGTTATATTACACCCCATTACCGTTGCCTTACTTTCATTGACGTTCAGCTTATAATAACCTTTCAGAACATTATCCATTCAATTCGTCTGTTCTTCCAAATCCCTTGCAGTCTCTGACAGTATTACAACGTCAGCAGAGAACCTAAAAATTTTGATTTCTTCTCAATGAACTCCAATTCTCTTCTTTTCCGTTACTGTTTGTACAATGCAGAGATTAAATAAAATGGGAGATAGCGACAAATATGTTTCATTCCAATCTCAACCATGACTTCTTTTTCACATCCTTCGACACTTATCATTGTAATTGGTTTCTGAACAAGCTGTAAATTTGCTTTCACTCGCTGTTTTTAGTGCTGCTACCTTCAGAAATCCAGAGAGGGTATTTCAGTCAACACTGTCAAATGTTTCTCTAAATCTACAAATGCTAAAAACTTGCCTCACGATTTCGAACATCTATCGAGAACCGAAACCGATCTTGTCTGATGTCAAATTCTACCAGATTTTCTATTTTTCTGTCAATACGTCTTGTCGAAATTTGCAACCATGACTTATTAATCTGATAATTCTGTAGTATTCACACCTGTCACTAACCGCCTTCACTGGAATTGAATCATTCCTGAAATCTGAAGGTATTTCGCCTGCCACAGAGATCTCTCAAACAAGATGGAATAATTTTTTATGACTGGCTCTTTCCAGCATCTCGGTAATTCCGAGAGAATGTCTTCTATTCCGGAGGCCTTGGTTCCATGTACATCTTTCAGTAATCTGTCAAATTTTCCTCGCCGTATCACATTTCCCACTTGATCTTCAGCCACTACAACTATTCTTTCAATAGCATTGTCCTCACAGTGTTTCCATTATACAGTCCCTCAATATTTTCCTACAATGTTTGATCTTTCCCTCCTTGGCTTGCCTTCTGAGGCCTTGCTGATACTCTTTTTCCCAAAGGTTTCTTTAAATTTCTTGTAGGTTGCTTATGTCTTTCCCATAGTTACACATGCTTCTACAGTCTTGCATTTGTCCTCTAGCGAAGCCTGATTTGCCATTTTATACTTAATGTCTATATTTGTAGTCGTCTGTATCCCTTGTCGCCTATTTGATTCGTTGCATTTTTATATTTACTCATTTTATCAATTAAATCAGTATTTACTTTATTTCCAGAGATTTCTACTAGGCCTTGCCTTTTTACCTATGTTGTCCTCTGCTACCTTCACTATACCGTTTCTCAAAGTTACTTATTTTTCTGTTATTGTATTCCTTTCACCCCCTTTCAGTTCAAAGTTGCCCGATCCTACCTCTGAAACTGTCAACAACCTCTGGTCCCTTCAATTTATCAAATTCCCACCCGCTTAATTTCCTTACTTTTTACAGTTTCTTCCGTTTCAGTCTGCAGTTCATAACCAATACATAATGATTAGAGTCTACCTCTGCAACTGGAAATGCCATACAGTTTAAAATCTGGTTTATAATCTTCTCTCGCAGCGCTATGGGACCAAACTGTAGCTTTCCGTTATCTGTAGGTCCCTAAGTTCCTTTTCGCGATTCTTAAACCAAGCGTTAGCGATGTTCAGTATATGCACTGAGCAAAAGTCTAGCAGGCAGCCTCTGTTTTCATTCCATCCCACCATACCATGTTGTACTATTTTTCATTCTCCTTCTTTCATCCCCCTGATCTATAGTCACCCATGAAAAATAAAATTTTCGTCTTTGGTAAGCCTTAGTTAACCATAATTTTGGTTATCTCGTGATACATTTTTCAATCCTTCCATAATTTGCCGAGACAATCGAGATATCGACCTGTACGATTGTGGTGGATGTTGGCTTCGCGTCTGTTTTGGCTATGATAATGTGTTCACTACGCTGTTCATAGTAGCTTATCCGCATTTCTTTTTTAACGTTCTGTACCTCAGTCTCTAAAAACAGAACATTCAGAGGATAGCTTTGCCATCTGTCTAGCTGTCTGACTGTTCGAAACCCTTATTGTCAGGAAAGGATGGACGTACCAAGTTTATGTTACATATTATGTTCTACGATACGTAGGCGAAGCAAATAAATGAAGCTTGAAAGTCAGTGCAGAGAAAGAAACACCCATTTCTGTCACCTATTTTGATACTCGCAATTCACTCATCAAAACTTGCAGGTTCCATAGTTGACCTACAATCATAAAATTTTCCGAGAGGCCAGATTTCACACTAAACCAAAGGAAGAATAGGAAAACTATTAATTTGGTGTCACACAATTATTTTGGTCATTTGTTATCCAACTGTGTCTGTCTCTCCGTCTTTTTAAAATTCGGGTCACATAAATATCATCTAGCTCTTTGTTGGCGTAAAAATTTTTAAGCATCTGCGTCGGCACAATAAAAAGATACGACAATTTATGTAATATATTTTGATATTGTGTGGGGTTTTAATATCGACATGTAAATAAGTAATTTGTATGTGTGCTCGTTGTACAGATAAACTGTGCTGTATCACCAACACAATAAGTACATTACCTCTGGCACTGGAAACACAGAAGCAAGGGACAAGAACGGGGTGAGAAATGCCTAATAGTGTTCTGTAAGCCAGATCATTGTGAAGTAGGACGGTCTGTTCGGCCTTTATTTGCAGCTACTATGTGGCGTGAAATTCTGTGTGGGATCCCGATGGATACACTCCTACACCCCTTAGCATTCACTGGGTCAACTCTTAAACACAAATTCTGGTCTAAGAGCCATATCGATGTGATCCAGCATCCCTGACAGAGCTATTATACGAGCGCTACCTCCCCTACGTAAAATTAATTTGCTGCATGTTATTCTGTCTTGATTTACCAAGTTTTATAATATTGTAATTAGATATAATTATAACGAATTATTTTTGAAATATATTAATTTAGCGCACTATAAGTATGTTTCTAGTAAATTAATTAAAAATTGTATAAATTTTCAAGAAAATTTAAAGAAAAATTAAGTCTGTATCTTATTGTTTGTGGTAGATAGTGTACAATGGCTTTAATATGTGGTACAATAAAGAAATATCTTTATTTGCTCCTCATGTATTATTAATTGGAAAGATAATAAAATGGGCTATAATTCTGAACTGAAAAGATATCCCTTTTTCAAGAAAAATTTTTTATTGTAATTTTACGTGACGTTTCCTTGCTTTGAGCAAATTCATTGATTATATCATTTAAATCAAATATAGCAGCTATATAGATATCCTTCAACAAAGTAACGTAACTGTCTGGTCTTTTTTCACAAGTACTTGACTTCATGTAGATTTTTATCCTTCTCCATTTGATGAAACTGCCTTTACTATAAGTGCTACCGTCACAGGTTTTGTGATAAATTTCTTCAAAACTGTTTTTAGGTACTTGGAAAGGATCACTTAATCCTCAGTTTCAAAAACCATCACAATATCCAAGTGAGAATCTGTATAATTGGGTATCATCAGCTTGGAACTTGAATTCAGCTATTTTGTCAAATATCTTCATTGTCTCAAGCACTCTGCTCTATCTGGAACCAAAATCTTCCCATTTTCAAGATAACCTGGGTGCGGTAAAAGCACTGGTTGGAGCGGCAATGAAATTACATACCTCCTCCACCTGTTTTGCTTGCTCCCTCCGCCTTCTCGTCTCGCTCCAGTCCACTGTCGGCAGCAATCAGTAAAAACTGAAAGCCTTCGGTCAAATACACTCACATTTTCTTCAGCACATGCTCGCTTACCTTTGAGACTCTGAAGTGCCGTAGGGAAGCAGCAGACGCGAAATCCACTGGTGAACACGAGGGGGCTCTGCAGGCAGCAGCTGTGTGAACCAAGCGCATTATTGCTCATGTGTTAGCAATTGACGTCCGGTAGGTAGTAGACATATTTTTGTGAAATAACGCTGCAGAAATGAAACTGTGCAATAGGGCGTATTTACAGACGCCGAAGGAGGGGCGGCGGGGATTGGAGGGGGGGAGGGGGAGGATTCTTTGCAAATGCAAAAGATGTTATTTCTTAAATGCCTATCTTCCATGTCACTACCGTTCAGGTTTCACGCCTTATCAGTGTGTGCGTCCTTGAAAAGGGATATCTCGCCTGCATGCTGTATGTCTCCACATACAAATAGGTAACTTGACAGGAATTCTTCTCAATGGTCATCGACGAAGCAGACCTACTACATATCAGCACCATGTTCCATACAGTGGCTTAAGGAACGTAGAGATTTTTAGAGAAATGAAATTTTCCATAAGCGTAGTGTGTGGACTCACCTTCACCCACCAGGTGGTGCTCGCGACGGACAGGAAGAAGACCTCCCGATAGGTCTCTGCATTGGACGGCGGGTCCACCAGCAGCAACAGCGCTGACGGGATGAAGAGAAGGAGGCCCATGGTGACTACCAAGACTCCCCTCAGAGCCCTGAGCCCAAGGGGCGGGCTACCAGGCAACTGCAACGTGCAAAGCCACTCCAGCGCCGAAGCCACAGGGCCCACCAGGAGCCGCGCTTCCTGTGCTGTGGTCGTCATCTGCTAAGGGAGGCCTCTGTGCAAACACAAGAGAACTACCCAAATGCTTTTCCCTATAAATTCTGAAAAAGCATAATTGAAATACCCGATATGGCCACTTACAGACATAATTTACATAGAATGAAATTTTCACTCGACAACGGAGTGTGCACTGATATGAAACTTCCTGGCAGATTAAAACTGCTGTCGGGCCGAGACTCGAATTTGGGACCTTTGCCTTTCGCGGGCAAGTGCTCTACCAACTGAGCTACCCAAGCACGACTCATGCCCCGTCCTCACAGCTTTACTTCTGCCAGTACCTCGTCTTCTACCTTCCAAACTTAGCAGAAGCTCTCCTGCGAACCTTACAGAACTAGCACTCCTGAAAGAAAGGATATTGCGGAGACATGGCTTAGCCACAGCCTGGGGTATGTTTCTAGAATGAAATTTTCATTCTACAGCGGAGTGTGTGCTAATATGAAACTTCCTGGCAGATTAAAACTGTGTGCCGGACCGAGACTCGAACTCGGGACCTTTGCCTATCGCGGGCAAGTGCTCTACCAACTGAGCTACCCAAGCACGACTCACGCCCCGTCCTCACGGCTTTACTTCTGCCAGTACCTCGTCTCCTACCTTCCAAACTTTGCAGAAGCTCTCCTGAGAACCTTACAGAACTAGCACTCCTGAAAGAAAGGATATTGCGGAGACATGGCTTAGCCACAGCCTGGGGTATGTTTCTAGAATGAAATTTTCATTCTACAGCGGAGTGTGTGCTAATATGAAACTTCCTGGCAGATTAAAACTGTGTGCCGGACCGAGACTCGAACTCGGGACCTTTGCCTATCGCGGGCAAGTGCTCTACCAACTGAGCTACCCAAGCACGACTCACGCCCCGTCCTCACGGCTTTACTTCTGCCAGTACCTCGTCTCCTACCTTCCAAACTTTGCAGAAGCTCTCCTGAGAACCTTACAGAACTAGCACTCCTGAAAGAAAGGATATTGCGGAGACATGGCTTAGCCACAGCCTGGGGTATGTTTCTAGAATGAAATTTTCACTCTACAGCGGAGTGTGTGCTGATATGAAACTTCCTGGCAGATTAAAACTGCTGTCGGGCCGAGACTCGAACTTGGGACCTTTGCCTTTCGCGGGCAAGTGCTCTACCAACTGAGCTACCCAAGCACAACTCACGCCCCGTCCTCACACCTTTACTTCTGCCAGTACCTCGTCTCCTACCTTCCAAACTTTGCAGAAGCTCTCCTGAGAACCTTACAGAACTAGCACTCCTGAAAGAGAGGATATTGCGCAGACATGGCTTAGCCACAGCCTGGGGGATGTTTCTAGAATGAAATTTTCACTCTACAGTGGAGTGTGGGCTGATATGAGGTGACAAATATTCTACTTGATATCATCGTCGTTCATACACAGTGGTTTGACAACATGACCCGTTATCTTCACCAGGTGCTACCTGAGACGTTATATCTACGGTCCGGTGCGTTTTTTGCTCTGACTGGGCTCGTTAACCAAGTCCATAATCTCAGTTCTTCATTCTGTGGACATCTGCTGTTGCGCCCGTAGCGTTATCAGCAGACTGAGCTAGTACCCACTGAAGCAATACATGAGGTTTTCCGTCATCTTCGTCTCTAAAGACTCTCTTATAATACTATCCTAGGATCGAGGCTCTGTGCCACAACCCGCATTTCGTAGTGGTTCATGGAACTATTGAGTTACAGACAGTGCTCGGCAATGGCTGATATACGCTACTGGCCATTAAAATTGCTACACCAAGAAGAAATGCAGATGATAAACGGGTATTCATTGAACAAATATATTATACCAGAACTGACATGTGACCACATTTTCACGTAATTTGAGTGTATATATCGTGATAAATAACCTCTGGCCGTAATAACGGCATTGATATGCTTGGACACTGAGTCGAACAGAGCTTGGATGGCGTGTGCAGGTACAGCTGCCCATGCAGCTTCAACACGATACCACAGTTCATCAAGAGTAGTGACTGGCGTATCGTGAAGAGCCAGTTGCTCGGCCACCATTGACAAGACGTTTTCAGTTGGTGAGAGATCTGGAGAATGTGCTGGCCAGGGCAGCAGTCGAACATTTTCTGTAACCAGAAAGGCCCGTACAGGAACTGCAACATGCAGTCGTGCATTGTCCTGCTGAAATGAAGGGTTTCGCAGAGATCGAATGAAGGGTAGAGCCACGGGTCGTAACACATCTGAAATGTAACGTCCACCGTTCAAAGTGCCGTCAATGCGAACAAGAGGTGACCGAGACGTGTAACCAGTGGCACCCCATTCTATTACGCCGTGTGATACGTCAGTATGGCGATTACGAATACACGCTTCCAATGGGCGTTCACCGCGATGTCGCCAAACACGGATGCGACCATCATGACACTGTAAACAGAACAGCCAGCCGGAGTTGCCGTGCCGTTCTAGGCGCTACGGTCTGGAGCCGAGCGACCGCTCCGGTCTCAGGTTCGAATCCTGCCTCGGGCATGGATGTGTTTGATGTCCTTAGGTTAGTTAGGTTTAATTAGTTCTAAGTTCTAGGCGACTGATGACCTCAGATGTTACGTTGCATAGTGCTCAGAGTCATTTGAACCATTTTTTTGTAAACATAACCTGGATTCATCTGAAAAAATGACGATTCGCTATTCGTGCACCCAGGTTCGTCGTCGAGTACACCATCGCAGGCCCACCTGTCTGTGATGCAGCGTCAAGGGTAACCGCAGCCATAGTCTCCGAGCTGATAGTCCATGCTGTTGCAAACTTCGTCGAACTGTTCGTGCACGTGGTTGTTGTCTTCCAAACGTCCCCATCTGTTGATTCAGGGATCGAGACGTGGCCGCACGATTCGTTACAGCCATGCGGATCAGATGCCAGTCATCTCCACTGCTAGTGGTACGAGGGCTTTGGGATCCAGCACGGCGTTTGGTACTACCCCCCTGAATCCACCGATTCCATATCCTATCGGTTAAATTTCGCGTCTGTAGCACGTCATCTTCGTAGTGTAGCAATTTTGATGGCCAGTAGTGTAGCTTTCCTGTCTTAGTAGGGTGTGCCTCTGACTTTCAATGCATGTGATATCCACTGTCCTAGTTGTGTATCCAACGAGTGACATGCCATATTTGCGACGTATATAGCAAATTCCAGTGTTTCTTAGTCCCAGGTCATCTTCCACAATTCCTAGTAGTCCTGTTCTGTGGTAGATTGACAGAACACACATTTCGTGTCATAACTCCTTAGAATCTTGCCGATTTCGACATAAATATGCCTGTGTATGGCGGGTACACCACAGTATTTGCTTTATCGAACTCTTCTTCTAGATCATGTAGTCTCTGGTAGCGTCTGATGAAGATGGCATGTGACGCTGCCGAAATACTATTCGTGAACGACGCTGATATCCGGCAGAATGCGTGGCACCCCATGACATCCAACATAGAGGCCGAGTAAGCCTGAAATATGACAACAAAGAACCGAAAGCGCGCTCCCGCCAATAACGTGTGGAGTCTGGGAGGGGGGGGGGGGGGGGGAGTGTGTGAAATAACCTGGCATTCCAAACCCGGTGCCGCAACGGGGCTCGAACTCGGAACCTTGACATTAGCTCGCAGAAGCCTTAGTGACAAAGGCATTCAGGCACTACTCACAACCCGCCGTCTCAGCTTCGACTTTGCTGTTGCCTCTCTCCTTTATGAGGACTGGGTACGTGTCATGCTTGGATAGATCAGTCGCTAAGAGCATTCCACAGGGAAGGCAAGGTTTCGGACTTGTACCGGCTCATCACACAATTTAATCTAGAATAAAATTTCAAATCGGCGGAATCTCTTCTCAAGAGTCTTAGCTTCACTCAGGAAACTCAGGGCAGCTTGCAATTTAGGAAACAACATGGCACAATAATGATGCTCTGGCAATACTTTCATACTCTATGATGGGGTAAATGTTTGTTAGCTTGAACGAAACCTTGAGCCTACAAATATTACCACTGTGCCCACGCTTATGGCCTTATTTTTACTGAATGTGTCTGTGTAGGAGCTGGAATTGGATCTTAATGCAGTGGAAAAGACGGCAGAGCTCTGTAAGTTGAACTAACCTGGCGTCTTCGACCCAAGTAGTTCGTCTGAGCGCAGTGACAGGCGAGGCATCGCTTCTCAATCAGGTGCTGTGGTCTGATATGAATTGCTAATTTATGGATATACAGGTTTAGGCAGATTGTTAAGTGAGACAGCCAAAATTTTACATGGGATGCCAGTAATTTGTTCACGATGTGTGTGCTCGTTAAAACAAAAGAAAACCACGATCCCAATGATGTGTATTTCGTACATGGAACAACGATTTACATATAACGCACACACAACATAATCCACTAATGATATAGCGTTGAATACTTTCCTAGTGACTAGTTACTATGCATTGCTCACAGACCCGTGCCAACACCTTGCACACTGGTGCCAGCATGGTGGGCTGATTAGCATGCCTTGACCAACTGTCACTTCCTGGGCATAGTTCCTGACAACCGGAAAACAGACATAGTGATTTTGGCTGTTCATGTATTTCTTATTTTACTTACATTCAGGTAACTTTGATAAGTGAGTCTTAATGAATTCATCGAGGAGAGAAATTTTAGCCTTGTCTTTGATTGATACGTAGTGTTGAAGTTGTAGGTTTTAGAGCACAAGCCGTACCGCAGTAGTCGATCGGGACGTGGCATCCTCCGCTGGTTCCACGTCAGCTAAAAGTGAAGTTCACCGATTTGCGTAGCCATTTGTAAATCTGTACGCATCAGTTTACCACCATTTACACCACCGGTGTATACTTTTGTGTCACGTCCGATTCTTGCTGCGCCATGTAAGATTCTGTGGATAACAAAGCAATTATGGCTGAAAGAGACAGAAATGTCATAAATGGTATAGTGATATGGATTTAAGATTACCAGATTGCCTCTACCACTGGCTCACGCTTGCTGTGGAATCTCTCCCCTGACGACGTACAGAACATTGGTGCAGGGGTGTGACGCACCAACGTGGCAACAGAAGATGCCCAGTGGTTCCCCATTATATTGATCGGACACTCCAGTATCACTTTTAGGGTCATATCCCGTTGCTTGACAAGCGTCCTTACGATATAAGCAGCGTTAGGTTTGTAATCCTTCGGCTATGAGCTTTCCTTGCATGTTCAATCGGATTTGTGTGCGAGCACAGAGCTTCTCGCTTTACATACGTAGTGTCCTTACGTTGTACTTATTTGTCCACAAAACCATCGTTGTTCGGTCGAACATTGTCATTCTGCAGATGGAACTGAGATGCATCACGAAAAGGCCTCTCTTATTATTGCAGGCTAAATGCTCTTGCAGCTCTTAACTCTTACAGTGCCCTGGGAAACACCTCCAAGGATTAAAACAGTGTGTCGGATCAGGACTCGCATGTGGGACACTGACTGGTTTGGACAAGTGCTCTACCGACTTGGATAGTCACCACCCGACCTCACAGCTCTAACAAGGGGAGGCCGCCAATTGTGAAATTCGGATTCGATTCATACTGCGCACAATGAAAGCTCATGGCCAGAGGTGTAATGTGGCAAAGCACCAAGATGCACTTCTCAGCCGTTGTCGAGAAAATCGACAGTTAAAAGAAACCGTTGCGGTGAAATACTCTCTACGATTGACAACGTTCTACAGCGTCGTGGCGCAGCGGTAAGCGCCCTGGTTTGTAATCCGAAGGTTGCCGGACCGAATCTCGCGCCATGCTACTTTTTTTTGTATTTGTTTCTTGTAATATATATATATATATATATATATATATATATATATATATATATATATATATATATATATATATATATATTGCAACAATTATGCATATAATAAGTTGTTGAATGTCATTTGTCGTGGAAAAACTGGCGACTTCGAACATCTTTATGTTTTCCGCAAACAAAGTAGTATTTCACAAATGTTATTAATTGTCTTCATAATGTTAACCACGTATAGTTAACGGAAGACTTTGAAACGATATTCCGGAACGAATACGTATAGCGGAAGTCAAACGTTCGAATTAGAATAGAAACCCCACGAACACAAATTTGCTGTGGCAGGTATGAAATATAAACTCCGTTACTCGCTCGTTACACATGAAGGAAAGATGCTGAATGGGCCAAAACGAGCCGCCGCATAAAAGCGTAGTTGCCTGCTAACTTCGAAAGAAGGTAGATGCGGTCCCTAGCGCAACGGAAAAATGGAGGCGGTACAATTGGAGAGCGATCCGCCTTCACCAACATTAATAAGCAAATCATTAATGAATTACAAAAAACTAATAATAAAAAAAATGCATTGCGCGAGATTCGATCCGGCGACCTTCGGAATACGAACCCGAGCGCTTACCGCTGCGCCACGACGCTGCAGAGACTTATTAATCGTAGAGAGTATTTCACCGCAACGGTTCCTTTTAACTGTCGATTTTCTCGGCAACGGCTGAGAAGTGCATCTTGGTGCTTTGCCACATTACGCCTGTGGCCATGAGCTTTTATTATGCGCAGTATGAATCGAATCTGAATTTCACAATTGGCGGCCTCCCCTTGTAAGAAAATTGCGCCAGTGCCTCTCTCTTACCTTCCAAACTTCACAGGCGTTCTCCCGCATACTAGCGCTCCTGAAAGAAAAAGTGTAGCGAAGAAACGATTTGGGGCAATAGCCTGCTAGTACTGTGGAGCAGACCGTGAGCTGTGCTTGGATACTTAAGTCGGCACAGCACTTGCCCGCGAATGGGAAAGGTCCCACATTTGAGAGGCTGCAGTCCATTACCCATAACACTTCTCACGCGAAGGGAACTTGACACTTCATCTGAAGATGACGAGTGGAAAACTAATTGAAACGTTCGCTCAAAATGACTGATAGTTATTTCATTACATGTAATGATGTATGTGCCCTATACGCTGTCACAAACGAGAGTGGGCAATGATTTACAGCAGCTCGAAACTTCCCGTGGATTTCAATGCGAGATGACTTTAACGACTTACACAACGAAACTTTGTCTCAAAATTTTGTAGAAAATATAAAAGATTCTGGCCGTATGTGACTCTCTCAATATCGTTACAGAGCAATATCAGTGGTAATGTTAGCGATAACAGCGAAACTAAAATGGAGTTACTGAATACGGTTTTCCGAAATTGGCTCACAAAAGAAAATGTAGTAAATACTCCTGAATTCAAATAAAGAACAGCTTCCAACATGAGTAATTTAGAAGTAGATACACTCAGTGTAGTGAGGAAGCTTCAGTTGCTAAATAAAGGGGGCTCAGTTGGTCTTCTTTGAGAGTGTGTAGATGAAACAGCGCCATTTAAGCAATCATACGGAACCACTCTCTCTATGAAATATCCGTCCCTGAAGCTGAAACGTGGAACGTAGGGATTTGGCAATGTATGCTAATTCGAACGCTATGAATACCTCGAAGAAAATGATCTATTGACAGATAACGAGCACTATTTCAGAAGGTATAATTCTACTAAAAGACAACTGTGACTTATTCATACTTGATTACTATCACAGGAGCTCTCACCTTGATTCCATATTTCTAGATATGCGGAAGGCTTTTGGCACAGTTCCTCACAAGTGGCTTCTAATCAAATTGCGTGTGTGCTGGGTTACGTGTCAGTTATGCGGCAGCATTCGAGGTTTCCTGTCAGAAATATTACCGTTCGCAGTAACTGACCGGGAGTAACTACTAACGCAGAAGTGACACTCGAATGTGGGGTTCGCCAATGAAGTGTTAGACGCCCTCTGCTGTTGTCCATCTATAAGAGTTAGGGGGCAATCTCAACTGCACTCTCAGTGTGTTTAACAAATCATTCGGTCATTTATCACTTAGTTAAGTCATTAGAAGATCAAAACAAATTTCATAATTTTTAACATTTTTATGCAGCGACAGCAACTGATATTGTTAATATAGGAATATAAAGCCTACAGTTGCAGGTTAACATTAACGTTTACCTAGGTTTCAACGTTAGTAATAACGTCTTCTTCAGAACCTGCAACAAGTTAATATTAAAATGCGTTAGTGAATTGTATTAGATATGGTCATCCTACAGGATGAAACGTGTAGTACTTACGTTGCATCCTGTAGGATGACCATATCTAATATAATTTACTAGCGCATTTTAATATTAACTTGTTGCAGGTTCTGAAAAAGACGTTATTACTAACGTTGAAACCTACGAAAACGATAAAGTTAACCTGCAACTCTAGGTTGTATATTCTTATACAATCAAAACAAATTGCTAAACTATTTACGCAAGTTATTTATATGGTGCGAAATGTGGTAACTGACCACAAACAGTAGAAAGTATGAAGTCCTCAAATTTAAGAGTTGTGATTCAACTAAGGAGCTAGGGATTACAATTGCGAACAACATAAATCGGGCCTTCACATGGAAAATGTTGAGGGAAGCGAGACTATGTTTTATTTGCAGAACACTTACTAGATGCAGCAGCCCTACTAAAGAGGCTGCCTACACTACGCCCATGTGTCCTATTCTGCAGTTTGGGAACCTAACAGACAGGGCTGAAAAGGAGAACATCGAAAAAATTGGCAGAGAGTCACCTAGTTTTTAACATCGAGATATATGTGTCGCGGGTATAAAAAGCCTGTTGCAGAGGCACCATTAAAACAAATACTTTTTCGTTGCTGCAAATCTTTTCAATAAAATTCAAACAGAAAATTTCTTCTCTGAGTGAGAAAATATTTTATTTAGTGCTACCTGCGAAGGGAGATATTACCCGAATGAGATTTTCACTCTGCAGCGGAGTGTGCGCTGATACGATACATCCTGGCAGATTAAAACTGTGTGCCGGAGCGAGACTCGAACTCGGGACCTTTGCCTTTCGCGGACAAGTGCTCTACCAACTGAGCTACCCAAGAACGACTCACGGCCCGTCCTCTCAGTTTTACTTCTGCCAGTACATCGTCTCCTATTGCGGAGACATGGCTTAGCCACAGCCTGGGAGCTGCTTCGAGAATGAGATTTTCACTCTGCAGCGGAGTGTGCGCTGAATGAATCTTCCTGACTGATTAAAACTGTGTGCCGGACAGAGCCTCGAACTCGGGACCTTTGCCTTTCGCGGGCAAGTGCTCTACCAACTGAGGTACAAGCACGACTAACCCCCCGTCCTCACAGCTTTACTTCTGCCAGTACATCGTCTCCTAACTTCCAAACTTTACAGAAGCTCTCCTGCGAACGTTGCAGAACTAGCACTCATGAAGGAAAGGATATTCCGGAGACATGGCTTAGCCACAGCCTGGGGGATGTTTCCCGAATGAGATATCCACTCTGCAGTGGAGTGTGCGCTGATATGAAACTTCCTGGCAGATTAAAACTGTGTGCCGGATCGAGACTCGAACTCGGGACCTTTACCTTCCTCGGGCAAGTGCTCTACCAAATGAGCGACCCAAGCACGACTCACGCCCCGTCCTCACAGCTTTACTTCTGCCAGTACATCGTCTCCTATTACAGGAACATGGCTTAGCCACAGCCTGTGCGATGTTTCCAGAATGAGATTTTCACTCTGCAGCGGAGTGTGCGCTGATATGAATCTTCCTGGCAGATTAAAACTGTGTGCCGGACAGAGACTCGAACTCGGGACCTTTGCCTTTCGCGGGCAAGTGCTCTACTAACTGAGCTACCCAAGCACGACTAACGCCCCGTCCTCACAGCTTTACTTCTGCCAGTACATCGTCTCCTAACTTCCAAACTTTACAGAAGCTCTCCTGCGAACGTTGCAGAACTAGCCCTCCTGAAGGAAAGGATATTGCGGAGACATGGCGTAGCCACAGCCTGGGGGATGTTTCCCGAATGAGATTTTCACTCTGCAGTGGAGTGTGCGCTCATATGAAGCTTCCTGGCAGATTAAAACTGTGTGCCGGACCGAGACTCGAACTCGGGACGTTTGCTTTTCACGGGCAAGTGCTCTACCAACTGAGCTACCCAAGCACAACTCACGCCCCATCCTCACAGCTTTAGTTCTGCTAGTACATCGTCTCCTAACTTCCAAACTTTAGAGAAGCTCTCCTGCGAACGTTGCAGAACTAGCACTCCTGAAAGAAAGGATATTGCGGGGACATGGCTTACCCACAGCCTGGGCGATGGTTCCAGAATTAGATTTTCACTCTGCAGCGGAGTCTGCGCTGATATGAAACTTCCTGGCAGATTAAAACTGTGTGCCATACCGAGACTCGAACTCGGGACCTTTGCCTTTCGCGGACAAGTGCTCTACCAACTGAGCTACCCAAGCACGACTCACGCCCCATCCTCACAGCTTTACTTCTGCCAGTACATCGACTCCAAACATCCAAACTTTACAGAAGCTCTCCTGCGAACGTTGCAGAACTAGCCCTCCTGAAGGAAAGGATATTGCGGAGACATGGCCTAGCCACAGCCTGGGGGATGTTTCCCGAATGAGATTTTCACTCTGCAGTGGAGTGTGCGCTGATATGAAGCTTCCTGGCAGATTAAAACTGTGTGCCGGACCGAGACTCGAACTCGGGACGTTTGCTCTTCACGGGCAAGTGCTCTACCAACTGAGCTACCCAAGCACAACTCACGCCCCGTCCTCACAGCTTTACTTCTGCCAGTACATCGTCTCCTAACTTCCAAACTTTAGAGAAGCTCTCCTGCGAACGTTGCAGAACTAGCACTCCTGAAAGAAAGGATATTGCGGAGACATGGCTTACCCACAGCCTGGGCGATGTTTCCAGAATTAGATTTTCACTCTGCAGCGGAGTGTGCGCTGATATGAAACTTCCTGGCAGATTAAAACTGTGTGCCGGACCGAGACTCGAACTCGGGACCTTTGCCTTTCGCGGGCAAGTGCTCTACCAACTGAGCTACCCAAGCACGACTCACGCCCCGTCCTCACAGCTTTACTTCTGCCAGTACATCGTCTCCTAACTTCCAAACTTTGCAGAAGATCTCCTGCGAACGTTGCAGAACTAGCACTCCTGAAGGAAAGGATATTGCGGAGACATGGCTTAGCCACAGCCTGGAGGATGTTTCGAGAAAGAGATTTTCACTCCGCAGCGGAGTGTGCGCTGATATGAAACTTCCTGGCAGATTAAAACTTTGAGCCGGACCGAGACTTCAACTCTGGACCTTTGCCTTTCGCGGGCAAGTGCTCTACCAACTGAGGTACCCAAGCACGACTCACGCCCCGTCCTCACAGCTTTACTTCTGCCAGTACATCGTCTCCTAACTTCCAAACTTTACAGAAGCTCTCCTGCGAACCTTGCAGAACCTGCACTCCTGAAATAAAATGTTCAAATGTGTGTGAATTCCTAAGGGACCAAACTACTTAGGTCTTCGGTCCTTTGACTTACACAGTACTTAAACTAACATGCTAAGAACAACACACACACCCATGCCCGAGGAATTACTCGAACCTCCAGCGGGAGGGGCATCGCAATCCGTGACATGGCGCCTCAAACTAAGCGACCACTCAGCGCGGAGGAAAGTACTCGTCAAACATTTCAACGATTTACGTGGAACTGATAGTGTAACACCTGGACAACGTAAAAGAAGAAAATAAGCGAGGACAAAATAGGTCCCGCCTTTCCGTCAAGAGCTGCGTGGAAAAGATTATGAGAGTCGTGTTAACTTCTGTGCATGGGAATTACGACAGTATACTCTAGATGTCTGATGTATTTTGTTCAGTGATGAAGTCGCATTTACCAACCATGGCCATGTAATGCACCGAAACATGCACTATTTGTCTGTTCACAATCCCCGTTAGGTTCGTCAGGTAGAACGTCAGCGTCCATCGACTGTAAACGGGTGGTGTGGGATAATGAACCGTCCAGCTCATAGGCCCGTTATTCATAAACGGAACAATGAACACACACAAGTACTGCAGGCTCCTGATGGACCATTTCCCAAAGATGTTAGGAAACGTTCCTCTTTAGACTGGGAGGAACATGTTGTACCAACATGAAGGCTCTCCAGAAGTACTACGGCGTGTCTTCACGAATTGTTTCCAAATCGTTGAATGGGACGCAGAGGACCTGTACGTTGGCCGGCCTCTTACTTGGATTTGACACTTGTAGACTCTTTTGTGTGGGTAAAGGTGAAAGACGTTGTGTACAAGGACATACCAACTATTGCAGCCTGCTCGGACATCACTCAAATGTTAGCACGTATGTGGCAATCATTCCACACCAGACTGGAAGGGTGTACTGCCGCTGCTGGTGATCGTTTTGAACACAACCTGCGATAGTCAATTGTCTTACCAATGATCAGAATCCGTACGACCAGTGTATGCGGTTGTGTTGTTCTTTAGTGTATGCCACCATAGGTATTGTACAAGTGTCGCTGCGGGAATACTTCAAAATACGACAGCTCGTAAACGTCTCGCACTAGAATCCTGCATCAAACAATCTGATTTACTCTAATTTTAGTTTGTTAACGTCAATAGCCATTGTTCCATTTAAAAATGTATGTTTGCAGAAAAAATGCACTTTCTAAGTATTACTACAGTCTGTTGATCGGCTAACAATACGAGCCCCTACTAACACTCCATTATCAGCGTGGTGTGCGTACTGTAAGACCTTCGGTACACGCACCATCAGATTATTTGACTTGTCGCTCTAACGAAGTAGGCGAGTGTCAACAATATGTCTCGTGGTCTTATCGTGGCGTGTTTATCTTCTGCCGTTAGGTGAGACGATAGAAATGCCACTTGCACGCTTAGAGTAGCAGATTGACGGTGACGAACTTTAAACAGAACTTGATTAATTTTCACACACATTTATTAAAATAATAAAAATGATAGACATTACGTAACCTGATTCTGGGTGCTGTTTTCAATTGACAATTGCTGGAACAATATAATGTGATAGAGATGCTACAAAAATACTGGGTCATCAGTACAGGTACTGCAGTTTCTAGCCACCAGTTTATAAGTTTAGTGCAGTACTGCCCATAGTACCCTTCCCATGAAGTCACATCTTGGGTTGGCTACATGCAGGTGGCGGTGAGTAGATCGGCAGCACGGAAATTGGTGCAAGTGTGCTTCGTGAGCGCCACGCACATATAGACAATCACTACACACTCGCAAACATTTTGCTCTCACAACTACAGATCACTATGAAAATGAAACGTGCTATCAGTATGTTCCCCAAGGTCCGCCATTTCTTTCCCAGTTTCGGTATGTCGCTTTGAACAAAAACGTGGATGTTTGTTTTATGACTCACTGCTGAACATTCGATTTCTCTACCAAAGTTGAGTAGCATTTGAAGAAACAAAAAGAAAACTGTTATTTACAAAAATTGTTAAAGACTTTTTCCTATGACAGTACAAAACTTATTGGTACTTACTGGCTTAGGGTTCACTTGGCACTCAAACCAAACAGATGTTCTTTCTCTCTACCCACTTGGCGCAAGACACAAAGGATCTTCAAATTAGGTGCCACACTGTTATTTTCATGTACCACACACACACACACACACACACATACGCGCGCGCGCGCGCGCGTGCGCGCACACACACAGGGTCACTTATAATATCCATGAAAGATTTTAAGGAAATAATTACAATCAGCTGCACTGCTACGACTGACAGGAGCAGTAATGTCATAGCACAAGGATCCTAGGACAATAAACAAACTTCCGCAACCTGCTGGTTTTGTTTTTGAAGTTTTTCAAATATGCTTCACCACACAAAGTACCGTTTAAGTTTAAAGAAAGCAATTCATGATTTTATACTCTAGATAAAAGTTCAATTCATGTTACTGACGCGTTAAAATATTTTTTTATTATTTTTTCAGTTTCAAGCCTACGTGGTGTTATGTTCCACTTGTTACGTGCTGCTTCGTTATCCATGGTATGGAGATGTGGGCTACAGATTGGTGCAGCAGCTGTCTTTGTAGGGAAGGTTGACAGTAGCAGAAATGATACTGAACACCTAAATAGAGTAACCAGAAGCTTTCCTTAACTTACAGCTTTTAGAAGCATTGCGAAGAAACTTTACAGAAGAACAAACAGCGATAATCGATACTGCAGTGCCGGTGTTAATCTGATGACGGTGCACTGCGGCGACTTCAGCCGTTACTGAACATATCAGATGAATTCGCAGTTGCGAATAATCATTATCATCAGCTGTAGAGTGGAATGATGAAAAAAATGGTTCAAATGGCTCTGAGCACTATGCGACTTAACTTCTGAGGTCATCAGTCGCCTAGAACTTAGAACTAATTAAACCTAACTAATCTAAGGACATAACACACGTCCATGCCCGAGGCATGATTCCAATCTGCGACCGTAGCGGTCGCTCGGCTCCAGACTGTAGCGCCTACAACCGCACGGCCACTCCGGCCGGCAATGGAATGATGACAATGAAAATTTGTGCCAGAGCGGGATCCGGACCCGAGTATTCCGCTTATCGTTAACGGTTACCTTACCACTTGGCTAACCATGCACGACTCACGGCCAGACCCATGTATGGTTGAGGACATATGGAAGTTTGGGTCTGGCCGTAAGCTGTGCATGGATAGCCAAAAGGTGAGGCGACCGCTCGTGATACGTGGGAAATCCGGTTTAGAGTCTCGGGGTGGCACAAATTTTCATTGTAGTCATTATATTTGAAACATCCTCTTCGAAAAATTAATGAATTTCTCTGCTCATAAACCTCTGCGTTATTTGATTTTCAAACAGCTGAGCAAACCTGAACGTACTCAGACATTACTCTCTTTACTTATTCTGATCAGCACTAAACTGACACACAATATTTTTAGCGCAACCAATCTGACTTTCGATAATCCCTACAGAAGAATGGCCCTGACTAACAATAACCTATACCTTTCATGAATCACTTACCTCATAAAAATCTTCGTTACTCGAACTACTACTATACATCGAGCGCCAATACTGCCAGCAAAATAAAAGATTCTAACTACTGAAGGCACTAACTACTGATAGGCATAGTCAGCAAATGAAAGATTTTGAAAGGGAACAAACAATGTATTTACCTTAATAATGTTCCAAAGTCATTATATATATATATATATATATATATATATATATATATATATATATATATATATATATATATATATCAGTTCATGATATCCAGTATTACAAATTTACTCTTTCTGGCAGACACACGTCCAGATCGTTCGCTCTTAAAATTCTGCCATCTCTCTCCCCATATCCACCACTGCTGGCGGCTCACCTCCAACTGCCCAACGCTACGCGCTGTTCACATCCAACTGCCCAACTCTACAATAACGAATATTCCAGCAATGCCAACCAGCCACAGACTGCACACAGCACAGCCAGTGATTTTCATACAGAGCGCTACGTGACGTTACCAACATAAAAACCTAAACAGCCTACTTATATATTCTACAGCTGATGGTAGTGATTATTCGCAATAATTCATCTTATGTGTAAACATCAATAAAGTTCAGCTATTACAAGAAGCAAACTAAGGTCGTTGTGCAGTGTGAGGCTCCAGTTACTAATACACGAGAGAACTGTCAAAGGATGACAAAGGCTGAAGAGTGTTGAAGAGAGAGACTGAGACTGGGCCGTGTAGCTGTCAACTGCTATCCTGTTTCTTGGAGGATCCAGTGGAGCGGTGGTTGCGCCTCACTCGATCCGCTGGGTCCCTCAGAGGGCACTTCGGCAACTGTCAGAAACGTGGATTTCCATTGCCAATTGTGAGACGGTAGTGAGAGTGGTATCGATACTTGATACCACACCATGGTGTTTCAACTAATGAACTATTTTTCGGAGGTTTTCAATAATACTTAATGTCAATAGGTACCACTGAGGGGGGGAAGGTGGTGATGTATCGTGTTGTACATCACTAAAGAAAAAATGATAGTTTTCACTGATAGCTTTACAACATTTCTCTTCATCCAACCCATTGGCAATCACATTAGAAATTTACAAAGTTGTGTGTATGCAAGTGGAATTGCTATTACTATTTTTTTTTCATTCACTCTGTCGTCACATTACTGTTACATATTGCTATGCACTGTTAGTTCATTTTTACAGCAACTGTTTTGCAGTTTTGTTTGTAGGTACTGGAAGTCTGTGCTGGGAGAGAAAGACTTGCATCCTTCAAATGGTTCAAATGGCTCTGAGCACTATGGGACTTAACTTCTGAGGTCATCAATCCCCTAGACTTAGAACTACTTAAACCTAACTAACCTAAGGACATCACTCACATCCATGTCCGAGGCAGGATTCGAACCTGCGACCGTAGCGGTCGCGCGGTTCCAGACTGTAGAGCCTAGAACCGCTCGGCCACCCCGGCCGGCCCCTTGCGTCCTACTAGTAGTTCTGGTTGACCTACACTGTTTTTTGTCAGCAAAGGAGCAATCGGTAAATATCATTCTGATTTCCACGCCTCCTTGTGGTTTGGGAAAGCTGGATCTAAGTTAGGCTGTGGCCCACTCCACTGCTGTTGTGTGTACTTGGCCGATACTGGTGTGTCTGCTGGAAAGTGGACACCGCTTCCTAGATCCCACCTCTTGGAGCTAAATGTGGCTCACCTGCGCTTTTAAAGGCTGGACGTCGCAGCACCACTTGGATACCGTAGGAAGTTTATCTCTGTTTCCGCTCAAAAAATGTAGTTTACCCGACGACATTGTATGACGCTACCTAGTGCAGGGTATGGACGGACCGACCAATCAACTGCTTCTTCCAAGTGCCAAGCTCGTGACAGTAAACTGTGTACTGTATACACAAAGACGCATAAGTTTGTTATCCTTTCACCGATTGTTAGTAAATTTTGTGACATTTCTCGTCTGTCATTTTGGCAATATCATGGAGTTGTCTCCTCCCATTTAAGTTTTGAAAGGATGGAAGTTGAGCAGGAGTAAGAAATAATCAGGGACGGAGTATTGGAGGAGACTGGTGCTGGGAGCTATCTGGGGCTGCAGGGCGCGCTGTGCTGATTTTGAGCAGAGATAAGTTTTAGCAATCGACGGCAGTGTGATCCGTAATCTCAGCATCTGGCGTCTGACATGTTACGAATCTGCAGCCTGAATTACTCACTAAATTCCAGTTTGGATTTGGTAGCTTTAATCTTGTATCAGTGACCTGTATGGATAGTGATATCGTGGTGCTACAGCCTTCAGCCATTCTTCCCTCCTTCGGGTTCCTCTCACAGCAGTAGTTTCATTTGTTGTTAACCTAATTCACAGTTCAGTTAATCTCGCTCTTGTGATACCTTTTCATTAACTTTTATCGAACTTAAAAGGAAATGAAATTCTGTTAAAGACAGACTTCACTTCCAATTTAAGATCCTTATCTTGCCCTACAACTTTCCTGGTTAGGTCGCCTCCTGAAAGAATAAATATAACCCTGTATATCAGCTTGTGCTTTGCGGCGTTGGTGTTGCCATTTGCATACAGTGGCCAGATTAGACTCTAGGATACTGATATTTCACATTCTGCAATATCAAGTAGATTGATCGCTTGCCGTGCAGGTCGTTACATATTAAGGTGACAAAAGTCATGGGATGCCTCCAAATATTGTGTCAGACGTGCTCTTGCCCGGCGTACTGCAGAAACTCGACTTGGCGAGGACTCAAAAAATCGTTGCAAGCCCCCTGCAGAAATACAGCTGTCCATAATTACGAAAGCTTTGCCGGTGTAAGATGTTGTGCACGAGCTGACCTCTCGATTATGTCCCATAAACCTTCGATGGGATTCACATCGGGCCGTCTGGGTGGCCAAATCATTCATTCGAATTGTCCAGTATTTTCGTCAACAATCACGAACAACTGTGGACTGGTGGCATTATTGTTTGGGATCATGAAATCCATGATTGTAAATGGTGTCGAAGTAGCCGAACATAACCACTTCCAGTTAATGACCGGTTGAGCTGGACCAGAGCACTCAGTCCTTTCCATGTAAACATAACCCACACTATCATCGAGCCATCACTAGCTTGCACAGGACCTTGTTGGCTGTTTGGGGCCATAGTTTCGAGAGATCTGCGGTACATCAGCTGTTATCAACTGAAATTTGGACTCATCTGACCATTCCAAGTTTTTCCAGTCGCCTAGAGTTCCACCAATAGGATCACGAACCCTGGAGAGGCGCTACAGGCGATGTCGGGCTGTTAGCAAAGGCAATCGCAACGGTCATCTGCTGCCATAGCCCAGCAACGCCAAATTTCGCCTCACTGTCCAAAAAGATATATTCGTCGTACATTCCACATTGGTATCTGCGGTTGTTATGACGCAGTGCTGCTTATCCGTTATCACTGACAACTCTACGCAAACGCCGCTGCTGTCGGTCGTTAAGTGAAGACCGCCAAGCATTGCACTGGCTGTAGTGATATGTAGTACCTGAAATCTGATATTCTCGGCACACTCTTAAGATAGGGAATTCCTTATTTCCGAAATGGAATGTCCGATACGTCTAGCTCCAAGTAGCATTCCGCCTTCCAGGTTTGTTAATTCACCTTGTTGTGGCCATAATCACGTCGTAGATTCTTTCACATAATTATCTGAGTAGAAATGACTACTTTTCCAGTGCACTGACCTTTAATACCTTGTGTGCGCGATATTACCACCATCTGTACGTGTGCATATCGGTATTCCATGACTCGTCATCTCAGTGTAGATGAGTCCCCTTGTGTGTGTAGTACAACAAAGACCAGTCACCAAGTCACAATGCTAACATGACTCACATACAGCTGAATTACGTATCACCATCGTCATGATTATTGATTGTTGACTGATCTGAGTACATTGATATAAAGCTTACCTGTCGATGCTAGAGTTCATATGATGCTATCTTCCTTTATAATGGTTTTTTGTGTAAGTTTTTTGTACCACTAATTCTTTCAAAAGGCTGAACTACTGTATTCATTGACTGCTGTGTTGACGAATATGTCTCAACTTAATGCTCTTCTCCCATTAAATGGAAAATTTTACTTGGGATGGATAACGCATTTATCATGTGATGTTTGTTGTTCCATTGTTACTGTCCGTTTGCCTGTGACAATACGTCGAAAGACTGGGAAACAATGGTAAACCAAATGGGCATCAACACGCTGCAGAAAGAACATGGAGAAATCACATTTCCATCCCTCAATGAAAGCGCTGGCATTTGGACTGAGCGCAATGTTTGCAGATGTTAAAATCATCAATTTGTTAGTCGAGTTAGAACTAGAAACCTCTTCAATAATGTGTTTGGAAACAATAACTGCTATTTTTTCTCTCAGCAGCTATCTTATGTGCTTTGTGTGTGCGTGTGTGTGTGTGTGTGTGAGAGAGAGAGAGAGAGAGAGAGAGAGAGAGAGAGAGAGAGAATGAGAGAGAGCGTGTAGGAGGGGAAGAGGTAGAGAGAGACTTCTTCCTTTTATTTGTTATATTTCTTCGCATGCAAGTAGTACATTACGCTGGCAACATATATGAGAAAAACTGGTGATACACATAGTATTAAAACCAAGTCAGTCTTGGAATGGCTAAGTGCAGTGTAAGTATGCATTTTCTGAAGGATATTTCGGGTGATCAGTCATGTAGTATTAGTGACAATGAGCAAGCTGAGTTCATTCATATTCATCTGCCTGGGACTATTCTGACGGAGCCTGTAAGAATAGCTAAGGTTTGTTGCAGTTCAAAGGTGTCGTGATCTCGAAATCTTCAGCTTGAATATCCTTTATTGTAAGCTCAGCATCATGTTGAATATAGTGTACGATGTATTTATTATCTGCAAAAAAGAAAAAAAGTAAATTTGCATTAGTGTAGGGGTAAGAGAAATTAGTTACGCACAGAAGTACATAAAATATGACAAATATTTTCAGAATGTAAACATAGTGATAAAATATTATAAATCTTGTTTTAAACAAAACTACCATTGACTCACCACAAAATGGAAAGTTTCTACAGTAATTAAAGATCTCCCATTATCTAAATGTTGCATTTTCTCGATGTAGTGGCTTAACGCCTAAGACCACATACCAGGATGTTGCAAGTTTTCGATTTTATTGCATTCAGTTTTAATACATTTTTCGAAAAGAGGAAAATATATTATGCTGAAAAACTGGAATGAACAGAACAGACTGTGCGTTGCATTCATTAAATGATAAAACACAAAAAATAGGTAATTCGAACTACAGAATGAAATTTTCATTCTGCAGTGGAATGTGCGCTGATATGAAACTTCCTGATATATTAAAACTGAGTGCCGGACCAAGACTCGAACTCGGGACCTTTGCCTTTTGCACGCAAGTGCTCTACCAACTGAGCTACCCAAGCACGAATCACTACCCCTCTTCACAGCTTCAGTTCCGTCTGTACCTCGTCTCCTACCCTCCAAACTTCACAGAAGCTCTCCTTGCGAACCTTGGAAGAAGGGATATTGCGGAGACATGGCTTAGCCACAGCCTGGGGGAAGTTTCCAGGATGAAATTTTCGCTCTATAGTGGAGTGTTTGGGTAGCTCAGTCGCTGGAGCACTTGTCCGCGAAAGGCGAAGGTCCCGAGTTCGAGTCTCTGTGCGGCAAACAGTTTCAATCCGTGAGAAAGTTTCAGTACGAACTCTTCCTAAGACATCTCCAGAGGCCACAGTTTTTGGTAACTTACACATGTTCGATGTCAAACACACCCACGAAACCTAGGATGGTGTTTGCGGTATTTTCTGAGCACTCTGAACTAAGGATCTCGTGTTTGCTGTACGCTCATTTTATAGTAACCTGATTATGACTTATCCAAATTCTTAACCACATTACCTTTATTTTTGTAAAAAATCCTCCCAACAGTTTGTAATGAGCAATCATCAAACAGCACAGCACAAAATGCTGAGTAATGTAACAACCGTCAGACTGTACAGATTTGATGCGTCATTTCTGTCAGTGCGCAGCTCAGCTTGTAGTAAGTGAAGAACTGTCCCCTTATAGGTATTGTTCAAATGTTGTCCACCATGATAACGGCTAAATGTATAGAATCAGCTGAGGCTGGTCCCGGCGGAGGTTCGAGTCATCCCTCGGGCATGGGTGTGTGTGTGTGTTTGTCCTTAGGATAGTTTAAGTTAAGTAGTGTGTAAGCTTAGGGACTGATGACCTTCACAGTTAAGTCTCATAAGATTTCACACACATTTTTTTATAGAACCATCTGATATTTGTTTTATAGACATAAGGCTGTGGTCCAAGGCATATTTCTCTACCTGATGCTGGAGACATCATCAGAGTCTCTAATGCGGTTACAGACTCGAACAAGCTCAGCAAGCGAAACTGCAGTAGAAGACCAAACGTTAGTCAGAGAACTATGCCTTACACGACACTTACGCCCACAAAAGAAATCATCATCATTTTCTTTGAACCTTTGTCCCACTGCAACGTGGGGTCGGCCTTGTTACTATGGACTTGGCGATGTTAGTGACTGAGGGTGGCTGGATGCCCTTGCTATCGCCACTCTATAGCCCCCCCAGGACGGAATCAGTGTACCCCAGCCGTCTTCGTCTAATGTAAGCCATGAAACAGTGCAAACGGTTTTGCAAATATCGGCGAGTCGTGTAACTGAGGAAGACCGTGGGGACGAGCCCAATATTCGTCTAGTGGGATGTGGAAAACCGCCTAAAAACACATCTAGGCTGGCCAGCACACCGGGCCTCGACGTTAATCCGCCGGGCGGATACGATCCAGGGGCGGCGTGCCTACTCGAGTCCAGGAAGCAGGGCATTAACGCCCTCAGCTGACCTGGCGGCTCTGTGCCCATAAATGAAATATCAGGAATAATGGAAATACTGGCCGTGAAAGCCTGCGTGCTAAAAAGAAACCGTTAACATGAAATTCAAACCGCCAGAAAACAGACCCGAGACAAAATGGAGCAGTGCTGAATGCAAGCGTAGGGTGTAAAACGTGGCGGGCATCACTGTTGCCAGCAGAAAGTTCAAAATGGTTGAAATGGCTCTGAGCGCTATGGGACTCAACTGCTGAGGTCATTAGTCCCCTAGAACTTAGAACTAGTTAAACCTAACTAACCTAAGGACATCACAAACATCCATGCCCGAGGCAGGCTTCGAACCTGCGACCGTAGCGGTCTTGCGGTTCCAGACTGCAGCGCCTTTAACCGCACGGCCACTTCGGCCGGCCAGCAGAAAGTACCGCCACTAAGTGGAACGTATTTGTTTGCAAACAAGAAACACAGCGTGCACTGTCGATAATTGTACTGTAGCGTAGATATTTTTAGTCAAATACAGATACAGAGGTAATGGATTTAATAAATAAATGAAAGGAAACGCGTTCACTTTGTAACGAAAACACTCAGAAAATATACCAGAGCCATACCCGAAATTTTGTTTGTGGTTCATCCCGTACAAATACGCCTTCTCTGACATATTTGTAATCCGCGTATACAGGGTGAGGCCAAATAACTTATAGATTTAGCCTTATCGCTGGATTTAATATCACTCCTTTCGCAAAAATAGAAGGAATTACTTCTTCGATGTTGCCGCCCCAGTGTGGGTACTCTCATTATCCTCATCTAAAACAACACATACACACACACACACACACACACACACACACACACACACACACACACACACACACACACTCACAAATTGTTAATAATAATAAAAAAAGAAATCCATATGCTTCATATTATCCATGGCAGCTCCATCGACGAGGTAATATTTTCTACTTTATGCTCAATAAACGACATATTGTGGTGTATCAGTATAAGCCAGCTGTTGAACAGATGTAGGAAAGAGCCACTGGAGGGGTGAGTCATGTCTCACTGCTGCAGATGTCACACGTGTGAACCGATCTAGCACAGCTTCCAGATTTATTAAGCAAGCTTGCCGTAAACCATTTATGAGTCTGAGTTACGCGAAGTAATACTTGTTCAGTTTTCAAACCTATCCCAATGAAATTTTGTACATACTATTGTACTAACAATTACTTCATCCTCTGTGAATTTCAGTATTGTAACCAACTTACCGCCAAAATTACGATAAAGTACCTAAATCTCTATGTTATCGGCAGCAATTTAATCTGATATTTTCACCAAGAGAACAACAGATAGTTTACGGAGAGTGTAAGTATTTAAACAAAACAGTTGAAATTACTGCTCAGAGATATGTTTATTACTTTTGATAAAAACACGTTTTTGTCTCAGAAGAGTTATTATTGTACTTTTCGCAAATTATATTTGAAGGGTCAGGTGAAAAACCAGGTCGGTTGCCTTCTTTCGAAATAGAGTTGTTGGTACAACTCGATTCAGATTGATCGTGTGCATCTGTTGACAGGTAAAACTGGGAAAATTTCAGGAGAGTCCAGAGATACTAGCATTCAATGATTTTTATAATGGGAGAAGAACCAGGTAACTCAAGGGAAAGAAGTAAGCTAGTCAGTGGTAACTTATCCAGCCACAAAGGAAGATCGGAAATAAGGTGGCTATCTGCACACGCATTGGAAAAAAAAGGGTAGCCTATCACACATAGTAACGAATGACGTTTAGTTTAAGCGGCAGCTTTTGATGCATTCGTTAAATATCAATATTATAGCAAGAGACAATCCTTTTTTACGTTCATCAAGGTTGCAAATGAAGTGGCGTCATTCTTTTTCAGTTCATCACACATGACTTGGGAGAACACATTGAAAAGCTCCACACAGCGTGTCCCAGGGGGAATGATCAATAGTTGGGGATATAACAGGAACGACCATTAAAAGCAGAAACGTCTTGTAAACTTCAGCTCTAACATGCTTAACAGTTTCACGCATCGAATATGAAGAAGTGCTCGTAGCTACTAAGTATCCATTTTAGATCCCATGTTTCCTCGAGTTTTTCTGTCATATCCCTGAATGATGACCACTCCTCCTGCGACATCCTGCATATTTTACTGGTGGTCAAAATAAAAACTTCACCGTCTTCGCCTTCATTACGTAACTCCCAATCAAATTAGCGGCTTGAATAAGAAAAAAATGCATTCTCTACGCGGGGACATTCGTGGTTATAGTACTATAAAAATGTAGGATTATCTAACGGAAAGGCGCTGATGGCAACTCCTGAAGATTTTGAGGAAATGATCGAAGCATCCAGATGTAAGCCATCTTCTTTGACTGCGGTTGTTCAACAAAAGATGTGAAATACTGCTGGAGTAAAAGTACGTTGCAAAACATTCTTTCACAAACCCAGCCTATTAAGATCATCTGAATCAAGCCAGTGCAGTATGCTGAAATGTCAAACGATTTATCGCGAAGGAATGCAAACTGGTGTCATAAAGACGCCATGAGAATATGAACCAATGTGTAACCTGTTTGAACTGCCAATACCTGCTTGTTATGGCATATTTAACTTCATAATCCCTTTCTTTATTCTGGATCTCCTTCCAATTTCCACACTAAAATATAAAGATTAGCGAAGTATCATTAGGTTTTTCCCACCTGGTGATGTGAAGCTGCCACACAACTAAGTGTTCGTGATATGAGTGCTGTCGCTTTATTATCACAACCAGACATTGTAGTATGGTATTACTGCGTCTGTTTCGCTTGACGTACCTCTTTCTTTCTCCTTACAAAGTGAGGTTTCACTGCATTTTGGGAAACTGCTTTATTTTGGAAACACTCCGGATGCAAATAATTTATGAAATAAAACTGTGTATTCTTATATATTGATGTAAACAAGATCCGAACATTGAGATCACTCTTTCTGGAGTTTCACAAAAATTGACTCATCTGATTCGATCCCCTGACCCTTCATTTCATAATACATACAGTTTCATTTATTTATTTATTTTCTGAAATGTCTGAGAATGACAAGTATGAGACGGCTATGTGTGTGGAACCCGGATAAATGGTGATGTAATGAGTTATGTGTGTGTGTGTGTGTGTGTGTGTGTGTGTGTGTGTGTGTGTGTGTGTCTGTGTCTGAGCGTGGGAGCAAATTGCTTGTACGATGTGTTTGAATCACTTACATAGCGGATTTCTGATTTCTGCATTCAACCAATGTAGAGATCTAAATTTCAGATTGAGGCGATTCTGAATTTCTGCTCTTCCAATTTTGACACTAAATAATGATGTCTGGTAACGTTTAGACCAACTAGAGTGCTGGAAGTGAGATAGTCTGATTGGCTATAGTTGCCAGTATCCAATCAGAAGCAAGGCGGCTGGCGCACGTTTAGTGAAATGCACGGGCGTTTGCGTGTAACTGGAAGGCAGATGGTGCCCATCCGTGTTCGAGACATGTAAAGCTTTCGGCACATTTCTCTGCTGAAAAGATTAATTCTGAACGAATGTTTAGTTTCTCTACTTGGTATAGGCTCGGGAATAGTATGTGGAGCATGGGGATGTATGTTACGGCATTTTGGAGGGTTAAGTGACTTCGTGACTGAGATAATTAGAGTAGAAACTCCACGTGGTACACGGAGCGATAGTTACAGTGAACTTTCCTAGTTTGTTGACAGCTATTGCTGAATATGTACTTTTTCGGGTCAGGTCGGCGGTATTTGCTAAATAGTGGTTGTATGAGTGAATGCTTAAGTGTCAAAGGAAAGCGCAATGTTATACATAGATTCGGACTTGGTGGTGAAGCTGTATAACTGAAATTTGTAATATACTGAGGTGACAGAAGTCATGGGATAGTGATACACATTTATACAGATGTTGGTTGTATCGCGTACACAAGGTACAAAAGGGCAATGAATTGGCAGAGCTGTCGTTTGGACTCAGATGATTCGTCTAGAAAATTTTCTAAGGTAGTTATGGCCTAACGACCGGAATTAACAGACTTGGAACGCGGAGTGGTAGTTGGAGCTAGACGCATGGGGTTTTCCATTTAGGAAATCATTAGAGAATTCAGTATTCCGAGATCCTCATTGTCAAGTATGTGCCGGGAGTACTAAATTTTTGGCACTATCTCTCACCGCGGACAATACAGTGGCCGATGGCCTTTACTTAATAATCGAGAGATGCGGTGCTTGCAGAGAGTTGTCAGTGTTAACATACAAGCAACACTGCGTGAAATAAGCGCAGAATCCAATGTGTGACGTACGACGAAAGTTTCCGTTATGACAGTCCGGTGACGTCTGGCGTTAATAGGCTATGGCAGCAGACGACCAACGCGAGTACCTTTGCTAACAGCACGACATCGCATGCAGCACCTGTCCTTGGCCAACTCACCTGACAAATTCTCAGGATCCGAGATGACATGGACCCTGTGAACAAAGGTAAAAATTACCCCTTCACACTGAGCCGGATAGTGGTGACTATCAGACTGCAGATACAAGGCAGTGTGAGTAGTTTTCCTACAAACTGCATGTCCCAACGTATCATCCGTCCTCCTCCTGACCAACACATCGAGGCAGGGAAGACAGCCATTCCTTTTCACCTCCATAGTGAAACAAATGTCGTTCAAATTGTCACCACCAAGAGGCCAAACAACAAAGGTATCGTCTACATATCTGGAAAAAAGAGCGCGAAAGTCATAAAGCCGCCGACTTCAAGACATTATTCTCGAAATCTTCTGTAAACAAACAGGCAATAATAGGTGACAACGGGCTTCCCATCGTAACTGCATTATCTGCTCGTAGACTGCAAATGGTTCAAATGGCTCTAAGTACTATGGGACTTAACATCTGAGGTCATCAGTCCCATAGACTTAGAACTACGTAAACATAAGGACATCACATACATCCATACCCGAGGCAGGATTCGAACCTTCAACCGTAGCAGCAGCGCGGTTCCAGACTGAAGGGCCTAGAACCACTCGACCACAGCGGCCGGCTCGTAGACGAGAAACCCGTTGTCTGGTCAGATGAGTAACGATATCAATTGGTAAGAGCTGATCGTAGGGTTCGAGTGTGGTTCAGACCTCACGACGTTATGGACCCATGTTATCAACAAGGCACTATGCAAGCTGGTTGTGGCTCCGTAAGGGTATGGACTATTCTTACAAAGAATGGCTTGACTAGAAATGGTTATTTTCGGCTCCTTGGGGCTACTTGCAGCTATTCATGGACTTCATCTTCCCAAACAACGATGGAATTCTTATGGACGACAATGCGCCATGTTACCCTGCCACTATTCTGGACAATTCGAACTAATTATTTGACCACGAAGACCTAATCTAGAGGTCATTCCATGCTGAAAATCCAGCACCTGCAACGCTTTCGCGATTATGAACGGCTGTAGAGCCAGAAAGGCTCAATATTTCTGCAGGTGTTCTCGAACGACATGTTGAGTCGATGCCATGTCGATGTGCTGCATCACGACGGACGTAAGGAGGTTCTACACGATATTAGGAGCAGTTCCACGATTTTTGTGTCAGCAGTGCGTATTTGTGCCTCCAGAATTGATTTCGTCTCTTTCAGTAGTTATACGTGAACTTAAAACGTTAGGTACTCGCGCTCTGGTGAAACGTACGATAGAGTTCATTTATCGCCATAGCCTTGCAACTGAACAAGATTATAATTCGCTGAAGAAGACCATACCGAAAGATCACTGGAACAAGTTTACGAAACAGGGAAAGCGCCCAGCCGCAAAATGAATCGCGGATTGAACTGTTTCCATAACAAGTCAGAGATGTTACTCGATAAGTAGAAAATTGCGTGCCTTGTAATGATCGCAGACTAAAGCTGCGTGAGTAGACCAGTCACCATAGGAGTAATTGAGTCTCGACTGCAAATCTTGGAATGATTACCTGTATGAACGTGTTGCTGGAGAGCGTGAACAACTTGCCCACACGTATGACAAGCGGGCGCGACGTCTGCTGCATCACGATTATGAGCGACCTCTTGAACGGAGGGTTAGCGTCTGGCCAGCCACAACCGAACGCCGAGTGTGGCAGGCGCTCGCTCTGCAACATGGCGCAAACACACGTACACGCACGCGTGCACGCACACACACACACATACACACACACACACACACACACACACACACACACACACACACACACACACACACACAGTCAGCTTTAATATCTTCGCGATCTACATACACATCTACATGATTAATTTGCAATTTGCAACCATGCAACAGGCAGAGAATTCATCGAACCACCTTCAAATTATTCTTCTACCGTTCCACTCTCGAACAGCGCGTAGGAAAAACGAACCCTTCAATCTTTCCACGCAGGCTCTGATTTCTCACCCTCACCCACACCCTAAAATATTTTGGCGTCACCCTTGACCGTCGCCTCTTCTGGACCCCCAGCTCTGGACAATCCAACCCAAGGCACGCTCCCGACTCCATCTCCTCCACCTCCTTCCTGACCGCACATGGGGTCTGGACCTCTCCACCATCCTTCACACCTATAAATCCCTCATCCACCCTATCCTCTGCTATGCCCATCCCACCTGGATCTCCGACCCTCCTACCTTTTACAAATCAAATCCTGGAACGCCATGCGCTCTGCCTAGCCTATCGCATCTGCCTCCCCTCCCCCAAGCGGATCCTGTATGACCTTATTCCGTTCCTGCAACTCCTCCTTTTCCTTGAATGGATACGGATCCTCTACACCTCCCGCAAACTTGATCCCCATCACCCGCTTGTCTCTCCCTTCCTTTCCCACCCCCATCTGCTGCTACACCTGTATTCCGACATCCGACCCGCTCTCCATCTCTCCACTCTCCATACCCTTGCCCAACGTGGCTTCCGCCAGCTCCCCCTCCCTCATGATGTCCTCATCCCCTCCATGTACCGCTCCTACGAACTTTGATCGTCCCCTTCCACCCCCAGTGTTTTTCCCAAGAGCATCCCATCTCCTTTCTCTCTCTCCTCTCGTCCTCCCTCCCTCCTCTCCCACGGACTTCCCCTACCCCCCTACGTTCTTTCCTCCCCCTCCCTGCTCCTCTGCCACTGGCATCTACACCCTCCCCCTTTCCCTTCTCCCCCACTTTTTCCCCTTTGGCAGGTCCCCAGATTCGTACATGAACAGTGAACATTTGTGCGCTGGAGATCGTCGCCAGTGTTTGTGAGTGCATTCGTGTTCGTGATTCAGTGTTTCGTCGTTTGCGCTCCATCGTTCACATGTGTCATTTGTCATCTCTGTTCGTGTCCACGCTCTGAACGTTTTTTATTCGGACATTGCGCCCGTGAACGGCTCCATGTATTTTAATTTTCTCTGTCTACTGTTGTTTATCGACTATGTTTGTTTTTCGATGTCTCCATATGTACCGATTGTCTTATATGTGGCCGAAGAGCGGCGTAGTTTGCCGCTGCCAGCTTACCTGTATAAGGTATGAAAATAACAATAAAGGGAAAAAAACTCTGATTTCTCTCATTCTCATTCTCATGAACATTCCTCCGTAAGCAGGTGGGCATCAACAAAATATTTTCACACTCTGAGGAGGAAGTTGGTGATTGTAATTTCATGAGAAGATCGCCTCGCAACGAAAACTGTCGTTCTTTCAATGATTTCCTCACCATTTTGCGTATCATATCCTTGAAACTTTCTCCCCTGTTTCGCTATACTACAAAACGAGCTGCCCTTCTGTGGACTTTTCCGTTGTCCGCCATCAATCCTATCCGGTAATGATCGCGTATTGCAACAGTACTCCGGTAAAGGACGGACATGCGTAGTACATGCAGGCTCTTTAGTAGACCTGTTGCATTTTCTAAGTGTTCTGCCAATAGACCGCAGTCTTTCGTTTGCTTTATCCGTAACATTATCTGTCTGATCGTATCAACTGAAGTTATTAGGAATTCTAATCCGTAAGTATTCCGTTCAATTTGCAACCCTTATAGTTGTCTGATTTATCATCTAACAGAAATTTAGCATATTCCTTTTAGAACTCACGTTGACGTCTAACTTTTCATTATTTAGTGTCAACTGTCACTTTTCGCAGCATACCGATATCTTGTCTAAAGCATTTTGCAGTTGGTTTTGGTAATCTGCTGACTTAAGAAGATCTGCTAAATGGTCTACTCAGATTATATGCTCAATCTATTGTACAAATCAGGAGCATCAGGGGGCCTATAACACCTCCTTGAGGAGCGCCACAAATTACTTTTGTTTTACACGGGTGCAGGGAATGGCAATTTAATTTCAATGTAGACAAGTATAATGTGCTGCGAATACATAGAAAGAAAGATCCTCTATCATTTAGCTACAATATAGCAGGTCAGCAACTGGAAGTTAAATCCATAAATTATCTGCGAGTAGGCATTAGGAATGATTTAAAATGGAATGACCATATAAAATTAATCGTCGGTAAAGGAGATGCCAGATTGAGATTCATAGGAAGAATCCTAACGAAATGCAATCCGAAAACAAAGGAAGTAGGTTACAGTACACTTGTTCGCCCACTGTTTGAATACTGTTCACCTGTGTGGGATCCGTACCAGATAGGGTTGACTGAAGAGATAGAGAAGATCCAGCGGAGAGCAGCGCGCTTCGTTACAGGATCATTTAGTTATCGCGAAAGGGTTACGGAGATGATAGATAAACTCCAGTGGAAGACTCTGCAAGAGAGACGCTCAGTAGCTCAGTACGGGTTTTGTTAACGTTTCGAGAACATACCTTCATCGAGGTGTCAAACAGTATATTGCTCCTTCCTACGTATATCTCGCAAAGAGGCCATGAGGATAAAAGGAAAATCTATAGAGGTACTCAAGGTACCCTCCGCCACACACCGTCAGGTGGCTTGCGAAGTATGGATGTAGATGTAGACATAGATGTAGATCTTTGACCATTCTGAGAGGAAATCACTAACCCAGTTACATAACTGAGATGATATTCCAAGGGCACGCATTTGATTAGATGTTACTCTCCTGACATTAGTGCTCATTACTTCGTGAAAGTAAAGAGCTAGTTGCGTTTCACGAGAACGATATTTTCAAAATTCACATTGACTGTCAACAAGTGGTTTTCTTTGAGGTAGCTCATAATGTTATATGTTCCAAAATCCGACTGCAAACCGATATTAGCGATGTGGGTCTATAATTCAGCAGATTACTCGTATTTCATTTTTTTGATACGGGTGTGACTTGTGCAATTTAGGTACGGTTCGTTCTACCGCCAAGAGATAGCATATGACTGCTGAGGATTGAGCAATTATATCAGCATACTCTGAAAGGAACGTGACTGGTATACAATCTGAACCGGAAGCCTTGCCTGTTTTAAGTGATTTAAGCTGCTTTGCCACAACGAGGATATCTACTTCTAAGTTAGTCATTCTTGCAGCTGGTCTTGATTCGAATTCTGCAATATTTACTACTCCTCCTTTACTGAAGGAATTTCGGAAAACCCCCTTTTGGTAACTGAAGTTTAGAGGCGTTATCATCAGTGACATCACCATTGTTATTGCGCAGTGAAGGTGTTGATTGTGTCTTTCCGCTGTTGTACTTTAACATGCGACCAGAAAGTCATTGGATTTTCTACCAGATTTCGAGGCAGTTTTTCGTTATGGACAGAGAGAGTTTCGTAGTGAAAAAGTATCTCGCATCGAAGTTCGGGCTAAATTTCGAGCTTCTGTGAAACATCTCCAATATTGTTTTTTTTATTCTTTTAAATTTGGCATGCCTTTCTCGATGTTTCTGCAACAGTGTTGTGGACCGTTTTCTGTACCAGGAGGGATCAGTACCATTTATTACTAATTTATTTGGTATACGTCTCTTAACTGTCGTCGCTATTACTTCTTTATTTTTAAAACACATGTGGTCTACGTTTACATAATGCGTCCGGAAGGAGTGGAGACTGTTTCTTAGGAAGGCGTCAAGCAAATTTTTATCCGCAGTTTTAAATAGATGTATTTTGTGTTTTTTTTTGGCGGGTTTTGATGTTACGTTATTTAGGTTCACTACAACAACCTTGTCGTCACTAATACATGTATGCATCATGATACTTCCTATTTGCTCAGTATTATTTGCTGCTAAGACGTCAAGTACGTTTTCGCAACATTCACACTTCGAATGGATTCCTCAACTAGTATTTTCTAAGAATACAATCAGACGATTTCGGACGACGTTTTATGCCTACCATCGATTTTAAGTATGTACTATCGCCAATACATCGAGGGTAGATTGAAGTCATCACCAGCTATTGTTGTATGAGTGGAGTAGCTGTTTGAAATGAGATTCAAGTTTTCAGTTTGGCTTTAGGAAAGGTAAAGATACCAGAGAGGCATTTTTCATGTTGCTCTTGAGAATGTAAGCAAGTTTGACGGATTATCAAGACGCACACGTAGCATTCGTCGACTAGAAAAAGCGTTCGATAGTGTAAAATGGAGAAAAATATTCGAAATTCAGAGAATAATACTAATAAGCTGTAGGGAAAGATGGTAACATACAGTATACAACTTAACCAGAGGGATGGTAAGGCAAAATACGAAGTGCTCGGATTAAAAAGAATGTACGACAGGGACGCAATCTTTCGTTCCTGCTGTATAAGCTATACCTACATCGAAGTAACAATGACGGAAACAAAAGAAACGTTCAGTGTTGGATTAACATTCAGGTCGAAGGATATCAATGATAAGATTCGCTGATGATATTGCTGTCCTCAGTTAATGTGGAGAAGAGTTACAGGCGGACGAAATCAACAGTTTAATGAATGTAAAATATGGACAGAGAGTAAATCGGAAAAACACAGTTGTAATTAGATGTAGCAGAAATGAGAGAAAATTGGGGATCATGAAATAGACCAAGGTAAGGGGTTCTGCTACATTGGAAGCAAACTTATCCATGACGTAGAAAACGAGGAGGACATAAAAAGCTGACAAACGCAGGCAAAGAGAGCATTCCTAGCCAAAAGAAGTCTACTGGTGTCAAACATTGTCGGTAATTTGAGGAAGAAATTCCTGAGATTGTGGATGTGGAGCACAATATTGTTTGCTAGTAAATCAAGGACAGTGGGGAAAACGGAACAGAAGACAACCGAAGCGCTAGTGATATGGTGCTGCAGAAGAATGTTGAAAATAAGGTGGACTAATTAGACAGGGAATGGAAATCCTCCATAGAATCGGGGAAGAAAGAAACATATGAAAAACCCTTGCATGAAGAAGGGTCAGAATGATAGGAGATGTTTAGGTCTTCAGCGAATAACATCCATGGTAATAGAGTGAACTCTAGAGACTAAAAACTGCAGGGGAAGCAGAGATTTGAGTACATCCAACAAATAACTGAGGACTTTGGGTATAAGTGCTACTACGAGATTAAAAGGAGATGCCCAGGAAAGATATTCGCGGCGGTCGCGTCAAACCCGTCAGAAGACAGATGACTCAAAATAAACAAACGCACCTCACTTGTGGTAAAAGAGATGCAGGGATACAATTTCTTCTCAATATGTCAGTCATATGTCAGGTAACTGCTTGTACTAATCATTGATTCGGAACATTTTGAGGTGAAAAAGTTGTTTCTCGTCGGTGATATACAGCTGTTACGTTATGAGAATGTTTTGTGTAGTGCGTGAAGAGTGTACGTCAAGAACACATATAAAAATTGTTAATACGTCAGTACGTATAAAATTGTGCATAATGTTGTGCAATCATACAGTACATCACATACACTTGACGAATGGCATTTTTTAAATCAACTGCTATTTATGTCGAGAAAGTAATATGTTGACTTCAGTCTTTCACACACGTAAACGCTTCTTCGCTATAACTTGTTAGGATACTAAAATTATTTAAAGAATAATGACTGGTCGAGCTGGGAAAGTACCTAACTACGTGAGGGCAGCACCAATGCACATGATAACGATTTACCTCCTGCAGACAGTTGCTTGACTGTGCGTATTAACCTATTGAGGAGATGGGGTCGAATCGTCATTCAGAAAGGACTTTGCTTTGAACAGTTCGGTAAAGTCTTCTTAGAAAAGGAACAGTAAGCGGCGAGCATGAAGTGGAGATATTAATGTACGATTTATATGATTTTTCTCCGAGTTTTTGTTAGGTAAGTTGAAAATTGGGTTTTTAATAAAAGTCGTAATACCACTGGCGTATTACAAATATTTTACTTACAGACACAAGCCTGCTGAGAATTTACCTTCGTAATATTCTGACAGATATACTTAGTCACTAAACACAGTGTGAAAATTTGAGAGTTAGCAGGTTTATTTCTCTTATGGTTTGCAATCGGAATCTCATTGATTCGCTGTGGTTGCTGACTTTTAGGAAGAGTGTGCAGTTTGAGTGAACTAAATTGATAAAGTTAATATTTATAGCAGAATCTGTGCGTTAAAATCGTATACATTCGATTTAGTACAGACTTGATGGGAGTATTAGTGAATTTTCGATACGAAGATACATCATCATTTATTTTCAAAGAGCTTACGTCATTTACTCCTGAACTTTGACCTGAAGTGTAGAAGGAACTCACAGTAGATTAAATCTCCATCCGGTCATACAGATTGAGATTTTCGGTGATTTCCATAGTTCGCTTAAGTAAATGCCTGGATTGTTTCTTTCTGCTTGTGCTCGGTCTCTAATGACCTCGATGTCGACAGGATGTTAAATATTAGTTTTCCAGTGATATTTCAATGCCTGTGTTATTAAGAATAACTCTGCAATGTTCATTCTGACATGCAAGAATGTCCGAAGGGACAGGCACTGCGGTGACGGCAGCGGTTATGGAATATGTGAAACGTATTCGTTTTTTCGAACACTAACAACCATCAGCTGTGTAAGGGAATGATGACAATGAAAATTTGTGCCCGCCCGAGACTCATACCCGCGTTTCAGGCTTTGGTTATCCGTTCAGGACCCTCGGCTAGACCGAAACTTCCATGTTCTTCGTTTCTGCCTGACAGTCTCTTCTTGTACACATATTATGTAATTCCCGTACAGGGGAGGACATTTTTTAATTGGAATATGATATAGTAGTGCTTGTGTCGTTAAGATTAACGATGTTAGGACACGCTTGCATGTGCCGGACCAGGAGTCGAAGTCGTGTTTTCCGCTTTTTCAGCCCAGATAGGCCATTTAGAATTGTTGCTGTTTCAGTATATGCAAGTCCGAACAACGGAGATATTTGGTATTTTGTTGCCACTCTTCCCGAATGGTTATTAAGTGGTGTCTTAATTTCTCGACTGTATGAAGGGCTTAATCTTTCCATATGAAATGAAAATATATGTCTGCAATAAGGGATAATAATCAAGTTATTAGTGACAAAAATAATCTATAAACTGGTGTAAAATAATTGTAAATGCTGTATGTAATTAACAAATTGTGGTTATTATAAAGTGTACACACAAGTAGCGTTCGGCTAAAAGCATTACTTCTGTGGTCACACGTATAAGTTATATATAATGGGCTCGCACAGCTAATTAAAATATCAAACACGATCCGAAGCAACTTTGACGGTGCCGTTCTCAACTTTCGAGGTCTCACGGTGCTAAAACTGTATATTAAGGGGCAGGAATACCTCCCTAGAAAATTTACGCATAGGTGTTCTGCACAACATACTAAGTATTGACAGTGTACTTTCGTACATCCTGCACAATGCTGTATATTCCTCGGATGTACACCCGACGCCGCTCCCAGCGCTTTCATTCGATTGTCCGGATAGCTTTGGCCACATGCAGTTGCGTTCATGCTTTTTACAGTACGTCCACTGTAGAAAGAGTGAGATGACAGATTGTAAAGATTGTGTGCGATTAGTTTGCTGCGTGGCAAGTGGCCGGGTCGTGCAAGTGTTGGAACTTCGATTATTTTGCGAGTCCAGTTAACATCGTGACAATCCACAGATGAGAGCATGGAGCTGCTAAAGCCTTTATAGGGAAGTATCAAATACGCATTGTAGAACTAACTGATCGTTTAGTCACGGATTGCGAGTGAAATTTTGAGTCAGTTTTTGTGCGTTTCGCCGCCTGCTAGAGTTACTGAGGTAACTGCTGGTGATACAGTAAAGTTATGTTTTAGTGAATTAACTGTTGAATTTCAAAGTAATCCCTTGTGTCATCTAGCTGAGTTGATAAAATCAGGCCCAGGTGCATTCTTTTAATTATACTGTAGTCTGCAAGTAACTTTATAATCTTGCATTTTTTTTAAAAATAGGAACTGTTTTGTAGTGGTAGGCGACCGGTCTCTATACAACAATTCATAGAACAAAATTAATTCAGCTAAATCCGATCGTGCATTTGTGTTTCCTTTCCAAGAAACGTATGTTAAACAGGGCAATAGCTATCAAATGCTATACGTAATGCATTGCATACTACAACGATGAAGAACTGAAGCGTTAAAATGATAAGCCATATTGTGATCGTTATACGTGCCGAAATTGACCTTTCCACATACCTGGTCAGTGACTGCCTGTCCGAGGAAGCAGAAGAGGCCATTGTGCGCCACGTAGACTAGGAAACCAACTATCCTCTTCACAACCGCTCCTCGTGATGCAGCTCCCTGGAACATCTGTCAAACGAATGCAAAATATCGAAAAACGAGTTTGAAATAAAGTTGCAAACAGTTCGCGACTCACTAAGATATGTTTCATTTAATTTAACAAAAACCAAGTTTTTCAATGAATTACCTTTGGTTACAGACAAAATAAATCAAATATCCTAAATGAGGCACATGATATTTTGGTCCAGGTATCAGAAGTTATTGACTAATACACTGACGGAAGAAAATCACAATACCAACAATGGTTGTGTGACAGAAGCGAAAGTTGGTAGTTGTGTTTCTACATCTGAAACACGCTGTCTATTCAAATTTCACGCCATTGCCTAAGAGTCGCTCCTAGTAGCGCCACGAAGAGGATGTAAATCATGTTTCCTTTCAATACACGCTGTAGCGGTCGTGAACAGGAAGGAAAAGAAAGGAAGACTGGATTTAACGTCCCGTTGACATGTACTAGAACCAAGGGGGAACAAGACTGGAGTACCAAGAACTAAGTGCTCGTATTAGAAATGGTGCAAGACAGGGATGCAGCCTTTCATGCCTAGTGTTCAATTTATACATCGAAGGAGCAATGATGAAAGTAAGGGAAAACTTCAAGAATAGGATTAAAATGTAGGGTGAAAAAATATCAGTGATAAGATTAACTGATAACATTTCTATCCTCATTGAAAGTGAAGACGAATTACAGAATCTTTTGAGTGGAATTAACAGTCTGAGAAATACAGAACACTGATTGAGAGTAGACTGGAAAAAAGGTAATAGTAATGGGAAGCAGCAGAAATGAGAAAAGCGAGAAATTAACATTGTAATTGGTGATCACGAAGCAGAGAAAGTTAAAGTATTTTGCTACTTTCGAAGCAAAGTAACGCATGTCGGACGAAGCAAGGAGAACATAAAAAACAGACTAGCACAATCAAAGAGGGAATTTATGGCTAAGAGAAGTTTACTCGAAGTGAATTGATCCTCAGTTTGAGGAAAGGAATAAATTTATAACAATGTGCATTTGGAGGGCAGCATTGCATGGTAGTGAAACATGGATGGTGGGAAATTGGAACAGAGGACAGTCGAAGCATTTGGTATGTGGTGCTACAGAAGAATGGTGAAAATTAGGTGAATCATAAGATAATAATTACAGAGGAAAGCAAAATGTTAAAGGCACTGATACGAAGATGGGACAGGATGCTAGGATATATGTTAAGACGTCTTGGAATATCCTCTATGGTACTAAGGCGAGGTATAGAGAGTAATAACTCTAGGGAAATACAGAGACTGGAATACATTCTACAAATAATTATGGACGTAGGGTGCAAGTGCTACTGCGAGATGAAGACGTTATCACAGGAGAGGAATTAGTGGCGGGCTGCCTCAAACTACACAGAAGACGGATGACCCAAAACAATAAATAAATAAAAATAAAAATAATGGCTCTGAGCACTATACGACTTAACTTCTGAGGTCATCAGTCGCCTAGAACTTAGAACTAACCTAAGGATATCACACACATCCATGCCCGAGGCAGGATTGGAACGTGCGACCGTCGTGGTCGCTCGGCTCCAGATTGTAGCCCTTAGAACCTCACGGCCAGTCCTGCCGGCAAAAATTAAAAAAGATTATGTTCTACTGTTCATCATTCTTTTTAGCTAGAATGATTTTCAGACCTGTTCGTGTGCAGAATGGATTGCAAAAAATAAGTGGTTCTTTTGATAACGATCTACTGTATGCAGATAATGAATATATTGGCCTAGGTCCAGACTTGTCACATTTAAGCTCGGAGAAAGCATGATGCGTCAGTTGCAGAACAAAGCAAAGCAATAGGTTAGGATGTACATTTAGCGACCTAGCAGGGTTGCATACAAATTTGAATCATTTTGAGACACTCCAGTACGTCAGTCCTAAGACATGCCTCTCACAATCATCAAAAGAAAATTTCAAAGATTTGCCATTTGTACATATTTACATAACAAATGATACGGATGTTACTTAGTGTCAATGTAGCTCCATCGTTCAAGTTAACTGTGTTGAGTTACTAGGACGCGACATTTTGACAAGTGTGTACACATTTTGGCCAACAGTATTGCACCTTATAAATCCTGGACGCTGTTTAATTTTCAGAAAGTTATCTGCATTTGTATTACTGCTAATGTCACTAAGTACATCTAATATTATAATGGAAAGAATGTTCAACGTTATGTATGCAGCAAAAACACAAGTCAGAAATAGAATGAAATCAAAAATAGCTAGTGAATTCCCAACTCTAAGTGTTGTAACCGTCCTATGTCTACTAAAGAAAAGTTTGGAAGTTTAAATAGCTCGGTTCATTCAATTTCTTTAAACCGTAATACTGAAGAAGATGAAAGTGACTGTTTTATAATCGAAGCTAGGGATGAGATTACACCATGCGTAATTTTGGTATAACGATTCATGAACCACTTCATGTTATAAGTTCTTGCATTAATAAATATGATAATTACATGTCACTGTATTTGAATTTAATAACTGTTCTATCTTCTAGACCACATTTTGGTGTCCGTTGGTTCAGTTCCACCTGGACTCGAGAAGTTTTTCTTTGAAGAAGAATGTACCTCGGCATGTCCAGCCTCTCACTTGTGAATGTGAGTGGGTTGGAGTGTGTGTTTCCGGTTACTGAATAACCAGCACGCTTCTGACCTTATTTCCGAACTTTCGCTGTCGAGTCACATGACAGTTTAGTCTAGAATTACAAAATTAAGTTAACTGAATAAAAACGGCGCTGTTTTGGCTATTTTCATTGATAACAATATAACTATTTTGGTTCTTTTTTTGTTCAACAATTGGCTCAAGAGAAATGGAAATGCCTCGTAAACACTGACACGAGCTGTATCGTCATTTAACTGTGTTCAGGCAGAGGCGTGACGAATTTATTGGGTGTCTGGAAACGAACTTTGAGATTGACAGCTCGTTTCGAGAATTGATGCACGGTTTCATGATCCCATTTTGCATAAATTACATTTCGTAACTGTTTTAGTTAACCTGTTTCGTCTCTTTTTAGAGTCATGTATCTCAAGGTGTGAAAAACTAAACCCTTTTACTACCATTATGTTGTCCATTTCTTTGTCTGTCTGTCTGTCCGACTGTTAAGAACCTCTTTCCTCAGGAATGGCCAGACGTCTCAAGTGGAAATTTATGTCACTTACTAAGCTCTACGATCCATTCGTGGTGTAAAAAATATAAGCTTGTAAGTCAATGCAATCAAAAGATACGACCCTCTATATCATAAATTTTGATACTTACAAACTCACTCATCAAAATATATAGGATACTTCCCGTTGACCTAGAATGAAATTTGTCAAGAAGCAAGATTTCACAGTAAAAGTAAAGGATAAAATCCAAAAATTGTTAATTTATAATTATATCACACGAAAAAAAATTTTTCATTCTTTTAACTATGAGTGTCTCTCCGTCTGGTAAGACCCCTATTCTCAGTAACAGGTTATCGTGTTAAGTTCAAATTTATGTCAAATAGTAAGGTGTACGGCTCATTCGCGGTGTAAGCTTCTAAGCCAATGCAGTCGAAAGAAACAACCATTTATGTCACATATTTTTGTACTCAAAAACTCACACCAAACCCTTTAGGACACTTCCTGTTGACCAAGAATCATGAAATTTGGCATGAAGCAAGTATTAACAGTAAGAGAAAAGGAAAAAAAAAATACAAAAATTGGTAATTTGTAATTACATCAGACGAAAAAAATTTTTCTTTTTCATTTTTGTAGGACTGTCTGTGTATTTTTGTTAAGACCTATTTTTCTGAGCAACGAGATGTATCAAGTTCAAATTTATGTGAGATTGTAAGGTCTGCTATCACTAGGTGGTGTAATAAATTTCGGCTTCTAAATCAATGCCGTCATAAGATGCGCAGTTTACGCCACATATAATGATACAAACTCACTCATCAAAACCTATAAGGTACTTCCCAGTGACCTAGAAACATGAAATTTGACAAGAAGCAACGTATCACAGTACAAATAAAGGAACAGTCCAAAATTGTAAATTTGTAATTATATCATCAGACAAAAATTTTTTGTAGTTTGTTGTAAGTCCCATTTCTCTAAGGGACGGGTAAAGTAACAAGTTGAAATTTATCTCACATATTAAGGCCTACAGTCCCCTGACGTTGTAAAACAGTGAAGTATCTACGTCATTGTAGTCAAAAGATACGGCAGTTTACGTCGCATATTTTGAGACTCGCAAATTCATTCATCGAAACCTATAGAGTTCTTCTGATGAGCAAAACTCATAAAATCTGGCAAGAACCAATTTTTTACTTTACAATTTAAAAAATCCGAAGATTGTGAAATTCTAATTATATCGCATGGAAAAATATGTTATCATTTGTTGTCAATCTGTCTGTATGTTAGTCTGTTAAGCCCCTTTTTTCTCAAGAACTATAGACATATTACGTTGAAGTTGATGTCACATACTAGGGTCTGTCGTCACTTGGCAGTGTAAGAAATGTTAAGCTCCTAAAGTCAGTGCTACCAAAAGGTAACGGCCATATGTCACATATTTTAACATTCGTAAACTCATTCCTCAGAACCTAAAAGGTACTTCCCGTCGACTTCGAATCATGAAATTGGCTTATCAGCAAGGTTTCAAACTGCAACAAAAGGAAAAAATTCGAAAATTGTGAATTTTGCAACTATATGAAAGGAAATTTTTTTTGTCATTTATTATTCATCCGTCTGTCTGTCCCTCCCTCTCATAAACCCCCTTTCTCCTCAGGAAGGCGTAGATACGCCTATATCAAGTTGACATTTAGTTCACATACTGGGGTCGATAATCTTTTAGTGATATAAAAAGGTTAATCTTCTAAGTTCACAATCAAAAGATATGGCACTATATGTCAAACACTTTGATGCTGGCCCACTCACTCATTAAAATCTATAGAGCACTTCCCTTTGAAGTGGAATCATAAAATTTGGCTAGAAAGAAGGTTTTACAGCACAAGTAAAGGAAAACAGTCAGAAAATGGATAATTTGTAATTATATCACACGAAAGTAATATTTCTTTTATCATCTATTATCAGATTTCAAACCTGATATTAAAACATTGTTGAGAGTCTTGGAATCCCTGGGGACCGATATCCTGCCAGTATCAATGTCGATAACAGGCAAAAATCATCGAAATCTTCGATTCCCGAATGGATTCAGTTTCTAAGAAATCCACAGTGCAGAAGTCCCATTCGCAGCTGCCCAGTTTTTTGCTACGGAAATATTTCTAGATATTGGGATATAGGCTCAAGGGAACGACACAGAGTCACCCCACATAGACGTCAATGAGCCACGTAAAAGTTTGAGGCCACACTGTACCCACATTCACTAGCATGTTTTATCCAGTAATAATTAAGTGTGACTCCTTCAGGGATTGTGTAACGGAATTTTTAAGTTACGTTGTAAGGTTCAGGTAAAACAAAGATAGTTTGAAGTGGAATGGTCGTATTTAAAAAGCAGTCCTCAACATGATTCAAATAATTTAACCTCTGTATTCTAAGTAAACAAATCCGTATACACTCTTCGTTTTGTCTCTCCTGTGACATCTCCTTTACTAATTTTACTGTAGTTAAAGGCCTTACCATTTTCAAATACTATTGCTTACCGTGTAACCTGCTTACCTCCACAAATCCGAAAGCATTCAAACAAATGACAAAAGTGCTAACCACCAGCACAATCGTGATAGATTTACTCATCGCTCCCTCCAGCTCGTCGGTGCATCTGTAACAGTAATATTTCATTCCATGAGAGCTCACATTGCTCCAGAATGAGTTTAGATGCTACGTTCTTATAAATATTTAGAGAAAATAAGAAGTTAATCAATATTTCTGTCTCACCGTTTCACAGACAAGAAATTTCACAGTGGTTACTCTAGATAAAAAAACGAAATTCCTACTACACTGTCGGATAAAAAGTCGCAGCACCAAGGAAGCGTTCTGACAAGAGGAGGCCACGACGTTTGGAACGCGCATTTACTGAAAACTTCGTACACCCCTAGTACTCCATTAGGACAACAAAATGTGTAAGCAATAGCGCGTACTTCTCAAGCGTTATTGAGAAAATCGCAGAATAATTTCGACCGTCAAATGTCAAATATGTACACCTGTGCGTGGCAACTTTTACCAGGGAGCACCGGCTGCACGGTCATCAAAGGTATCTGTTCTTTCGAGAACAATTACTATCTCCATATACACAGGCTGTTACAAGAAGGTACGGCCAAACTTTCAGGAAACGTTCCTCACACACAAATAAAGAAAAGATGTTATGTGGACATGTGTCCGGAAACGCTTAATTTCCATGTTAGAGCTCATTTTAGTTTCGTCAGTATGTGCTGTACTTCCTCGATTCACCGTCAGTTGGCCCAATTGAAGGAAGGTAATGTCGACTTCGGTGCTTGTGTTGACATGCGACTCATTGTTCTACAGTACTAGCATCAAGCACATCAGTACGTAGCATGAACAGGTTAGTGTTCATCACGAACGTGGTTTTGCAGTCAGTGCAATGTTTACAAATGCGGAGTTGGCAGATGCCCATTTGATGTATGGATTAGCACGGGGCAATAGCCGTGGCGCGGTACGTTTGTATCCAGACAGATTTCCAGAACGAAGGTGTCCCGACAGGAAGACGTTCGAAGCAATTGATCGGCGTCTTAGGGAGCACGGAACATTCCAGCCTATTACTCGTGACTGGGGAAGACCTAGAACGACGAGGACACCTGCAATGGACGAGGCAATGCTTCGTGCAGTTGACGATAACCCTAATGTCAGCGTCAGAGAACTTGCTGCTGTACAAGGTAACGTTGACCACGTCACTGTATGAGGAGTGCTACGGGAGAACCAGTTGTTTCCGTACCATGTACAGCGTGTGCAGGCACTATCAGCAGCTGATTGGCCTCCACGGGTACACTTCTGCGAATGGTTCATCCAACCATGTGTCAATCCTTATTTCAGTGCAAACGTTCTCTTTACGGATGAGGCTTTATTCCAACGTGATCAAATTGTAAATTTTCACAATCAACATGTGTGGGCTGACGAGAATCCGCACGGAATTGTGCAATCACGTCATCAACACAGATTTTCTGTGAACGTTTGGGCAGGCATTGTTGATGATGTCTTGATTGGGCCCCATATTGTTCCACCTACGCTCAATGGAGCACGTCATCATGATTTCATACGGGATACTCTGCCTGTGCTGCTAGAATATGTGCCTTTACAAGTACGACACAACATGTGGTTCATGCACGATGGAGCTCCTGCACATTTCAGTCGAAGTGTTCGTACGCTTCTCAACAACAAATTCGGTGACCGATGTATTGGTAGAGGCGGACCACTTCCATGGCCTCCACGCTCTCCTGACCTCAACCCTCTTGACTTTCAGTTATGGGCGAATTTGAAAGCTCTTGTCTACGCAACCCCGGTACCAAATGTAGAGACTCTTCGTGCTCGTATTGTAGACGGCTGTGATACAATACGCCATTCTCCAGGGCTGCATCAGCGCATCAGGGATTCCATGCGACGGAGGGTGGATGCATGTATCCTCACTAACGGAGGACATTTTGAACATTTCCTGTAACAAATAGTTTGAAGTCACGCTGGTACGTTCTGTTGCTGTGTGTTTCCATTCCATGATTAATCTGATTTGGAGAGAAGTAATAAAATGAGCTCTAACATGGAAAGTAAGCGTTTCCGGACACATGTCCACATAACATATTTTCTTTCTTTGTGTGTGAGGAATGTTTCCTGAAAGTTCGGCCGTACCTTTTTGTAACACCCTGTATAGTTAAAGGCTACCCAGCCACTGACCTTCGTCTGTGCGAATGCGAGCAGGTTGCCCGAACTCTTACGGGAATCGCCGAAGTGTGCGCGAGTAATGGGTGGATGGGCAAATATCTATTAGGTTCATTACATATGTAGAATTGTGGACAGTTGGGAATGTGGGTCTCACGGGAAGTGTGCAAGGGATTATTCCCTGCAGTCGCACTATTGATCTGTGTCCTCGGTGGCTCAGATGGCTAGAGCGTCTGCCATGTACGCAGGAGATTACGGGTTCGGGCCCGGTCGGGGCACACATTTTCAGCTATCCCTATCGAGGTATATCAACAACACCTGTCGGCAGCTCAGGGTTTCAATGAATTACCAATTAGTCAATTAACTTGATCTAAGAATATGGGAGCGAATTAAATGCATGTGATGGTGCAGATCATTGGAGCTTAAGGAAGGCGGTACGGAATGAAAATAAGTGCAAGGAAAACAAATATAATTCCATTAGGAGGGAATATAAGATAAGGTTAATTATGATTAGAGAAACATTAGAACATGTGCAAATTAATATAGAAGCCAGCTAAAAGCGCTGCGCAAAAATGAAAACCGGGATCGAAATGGCCAAAGAGGAATTTGAGTTTTTCTGCAGATATATGGACAAATATTTGGTGTGTAAACGTGTGAAATGAGGAAAAACAGCACTGCAGGAGACATTTGAGATGTGCGGGTGGGAATTGAGGAGGTGCTGAGAACAGTACGAGAGCAGAAGGAATGAAGAATGATAAGAGTTTAAAGTCCCGTCGACAGTGATATAATTGAAGATGCAGCAGAAGATCGGATTTAAGAAGGATGGGGAAGAAAATCGGCAGCGACCTTTCTAAGGAAGCTTCCCGGTGTTTGCTTGAAGCAATTTAGGAGGTTAACTGAATACTTAAATCAGGATGGTCGCACGCGGATTTGAAATGTTGTCCTGTCGAATGCAAGTCCAGTACGATAACCACTGTCCCATTCCGCTCGGTGAGAGAGCGGAAAAATCCATTTGACTGGACATATAAAGAAGGGAGGCGCTCTTAAAAGCAGCTGTGGAAAGGAAAGGGGGGGGGGGGAGACTTCAGACCTTGGTCGATATACAGGAAGACAGCACGAACAGCCGTATTAGAAAGGCACCATTGGATATGGAGATGCGAAACACTGTCTGATATGGGACAAACCTCAAGATGATGATGCCTCTAATCTTCGCAAACCTGAATTCTCCTCCGATCAACATTGTATTCTGGAAAACATAAACATTTACCGACAAAAGGCAACGTTTCCGTCTTCGAATCTCGGTAGGACCTACAAGTCTAAACTGCCAAGAAGTTTCAAATCAGCTAACACTCCACTGCAGGGTGAATGTTTATTCTGGAAATAATCCCTTGCGCTGTGGCCATTTCTCCGCAGTTCCCTTTCTTCCAGGAGTGCTAGTTGCACAAGGCAAGCAAAAGAACTTCTGTGAATTTTGGTAAGTAGAAGGAAGGTATTGGAGGAAGTGATGTTACACGGGCGGGTCGTAAAAGGAGTAAGGATAGCTCAGTTAGTGGAGCACTGCCAGCGAAAAGAAAAAGGCTCCTGGTTCGAGTTTCGGTAGGACACACAGTTTTAATCTGGGACAAAGTTTCACATCAGCCCAAATTCCGCTGCAGAGTGAAAACTCATTAAGAAGAAATACCACCTTTTACGACAGACAGAGAAAAATGAGACTCACAGAGGGATGAGTAGGAATGGAAAAGTAATTTTAATAAGGAGTTGACTGCGTATACATTTGTTGATAGGATGGTATGAACTTTTTCTAATGTATGCGCAATCAAAGTCTGAAAGAGAGCTATACAATCTGAGAAGAATTTTATGTATGTCAACGGTCGCGACCTAACACTGTAATCATGGTTACTGGATACGGGCGTGAATGAGAAATCTTGCTCTTCTTCCTTTCGTTAGCGTTTTCCCCGTTGTAGATACGGGCGCCGCTATACTGAAGATTTGGCAGTTTTTAATTTATTTAACTTTGCAGCCGGATGTCCTTCCTACCGCTACAGACGTGAGTTACCTAGGTGAGGGAGGCGTGTGCACCCCCTGTCTGTGAATTGTGTGAACTTTGTTGTGCGTGTGTGCGTGTGTGATCGTATTGTAACTGTTTACGTATCGAATTTCATGAGGCGGAAAGTGGAGCCCTGCGTAAACTAGCGTGGGAAACACAAACTAGGATGTTCATATTTTTAAAAATATCTGAAATCCGATATATCGATATTTAAAAATATGTCACTCCCGGTCTTCGAAGTACCGAGAATGTTATCGATACATCGATTATCGACGGAACAAATATCGACATACCTGCCTATAAATATATCGGCTGTACATTTGCAAATATACTGCCAATTTTAGAGCTGAATGTTTAAGTATTGATTTATTATTAGGTATTCTGTACATCAGCAAGCTAGCAGCCTGACTATCCCCTTAGCGCAAGAATTGAAAGGAAAACGATGCACGTTCACGCTTGGCGATAACCATTTTGCTAACAATGGAAACTGCATCTAAGTGGCACAATAAATGGCGTCCGATTGGTCCGCGTTCGGTTTCGCCACGTATCGGATTTGTCCGGAAGACTTCATGTCGATCTTCCTGTTTTTTTTCATTTCTGCCAAAGCTAGTGACCTAGCAGTTGTAGTGTGAAAACTGTATGGTGGTCTAAACGTGTCAGTTTCTGTTGGTAGAGCCGACCGCCAATTGCTTCACCATTTTCACTCACACGTCCCCGCCCACCGGAAAGAACAGTCTTGTCATTTAGATTTATGTCCATCATTTACAGAAGCTGTTTTTGAAGAATGCCGATGTGAAGAAATAGTCCGATAGCTGCGTTAAAAATTGTTTTTAAATGCCAGTGGTCTGATATTTGTTCACCTCGTAAATGTTGTTATTCCATTCACACCGCCACTCCGCATTGCAATCAGACTTCTTCTTCTTTTGTGCCACATGTACTTGCTTCACACAGTCAAAGTGAAAGACCTGTTGTGATGAAAGCTCAAAAAGTAGGAAGACTACTCCACACAGCGAGAGTAAAATTATGTTCTACAACAATTTCTAAAGAACAACTTCAGATATCCAGAATGAGATTGTCACAATGCAGCGGACTGTGCGCTAATATGAAACTTCCTGGCAGATTAAAACTGAGTGCTGGACCGAGACTCGAACTCGGGGCCTTTGCCTTTCGCGGGAAAGTGCTCTAACATCTGAGCTACCCAAGTACGACTCACGGCCTGCCCTCACAGCTTCAGTTCTGCCATCACCTCGCCTCCTACCTTCCAAACTTTACAGAAGCTCTCCTGCGAACCTAGCAGTACTAGCACTCCTGGAAGAATGGATATTGCGGAGACATGGCTTAGCCAGAGTCTGGGGGATGTTTCCAGAATGAGATATTCACTCTGCAGCGGAGTGTGCGCTGATATGAAACTTCCTGGCAGATTAAAACTGTGTGCCGGACCGAGACTCGAACTCGGGGCTTTGCCTTTCGCTGGCAAGTGTTGTGCCATCTAGCTTCAGATATTTACCGAAAACTGTGAAAAAATATGATATAAAATCAAAATATCGGCGCTCGATATAGCCATTTTGATATCGATAGATCGGTGGAAAAGCATATTGCCGCTATATATTAATATTATAGGGAAAAAATATCGATCTATAGATGTTTTATCAACAACTCTCACTCAGACTGGCCAGTGCACTGGCAACGGTCGATAATCAGCCTTGTTGATTCTATGCTGGTCTCCCTGATCTTCCTATCTCCCATCTAGCGCGCTGCACGTCACGCTATATGTGTAAGTACGTAAACGGCAGACGTACCATTACAACCTTTTCGAAGTAGAGTGTATACCGCACTTACATCATGATCCTCTGATGATGGCGAACATTCTTCACTATGCTCTTGTAGAGTTCTCGACATGCGTCGCTTGTGCTTTCGTAGAGAGGTACACTGTTATGTGTCTCGTCTTCTGCTATTTTTTTATTCTTGTAGAAATGAATTCCTTTAGAAGGCTCTCTGTCTGTACCAGAATATTCCAGAATGGTCATGTTTCCCATCGACTGGCTTTCCATCCGTGCTGCCGCTGTCAATCGCATACGAGCGATATTTGCATTCAGGACATCCAGTTCGGCGGCTAGCAGCAGCAAAACGTGAGAGAAGTATATGTCCATCATGACGCTAGTTTGGACAGCGATCAGAATGGAGACTGCTTGGAGGACATACACTATTTCGTAATTCGGTGAGGCCTGCCCGTCCCCAGGCGTCAACATGTACAGCACGGGGCGCCGGTAGAGCTCGGTAATGTTCCCAGTCGTCACATAACGCTGTTCCAGCATCGGCTGTGCTATCCACGCCGGTAACACCAGGACTGGAGCAGCCTGGAACAAGCAGGAGGCATCCATATTGCGCTTTAATAGGTTATTTCACTATGGGATTAGGGAAAGAGTTCAGCACTGGTTCGCTTGAAATCTGGGAGGTGGGAAGCAGAGAGGTGCCTTCCAGTGTCAACAAAGATTCAAAAGATTTGTGTCAGACTGAAATACAAAGTGTCGCGTGGCATATTGTTCTTCTATGAGTCAGTTAGTTTTATTAATAAACAAGTTGCGTCTAGCAAGTAATGCAACACATTTTTTTCTCGGCCAGTTTCGGTTGAAAAAAAAATGGAATTTGAAACTTCCTGGCAGATTTAAACTGTGTTCCGGACCGAGAACTTTGCTTTTCGCGGGCAAGTGCTCTACCATCTGAGGTACCCAAGAACGACTCACGCCCTGTCCTCACAGTTTTACTTCTGCCAGTACCTCGTCTCCTACCTTCCAAACCTTACAGAAGCTCTCCTGCGAACCTTGCATAACTAGCACTCCTGAAGGAAAGGATATTGCGGAGTCCTGGCTTAGCCACAGTCCGGGGGATGTTTCCAGAATGGGATTTTCACTCCGCACTTGCCCACGAAAGGCAAAGATCCCGAGTTCGAGTCTTGATCCGGCACACACTTTTAATCTGCCAGGAAGTTTCATATCAGCGCACACTCCGCTGCAGAGTGAAAATCTAATTCTGAGTCCGGAATTTGTTGCAGTGCATTGTGGAATACTCCTGCTTCAGCCCCTATAATTTCTTGAATAATTTGAAAATGGCGTCTGTACCGTAGGGGCGTACCAAATAGAGAGCTCTCATTGAGTTTCTTTCGGCGGTAAACCAGAGCATCGCATATATTCTTAGGTGCTTCCAGAATATCTACGGAGACCTGGCAGTAAGCAAAAGCACCGCGAGTCGTTGGACAAGGCGTCTGGTATCATCGCGACTATGTCGCACAAACTTGTCCCATCTCCCGCATGCTGACCGCCCGCACACGGCTGTCAGTCGTGCTGTATTGAGACGTGCGGACAAACGAGCAGAAGGACCGTCTGTGCGGGGGTGCTTGCGCGTTGCGAAACTGATGGTGACTGTTTTACGTTGAACATCACCACACGCTGAACCATGGATTTCTTTTCAAAGAGAATTCTTAAATTTTAGTTTTATTTGCTAGCGATTCATCAAGAAGATTAACACATTTAATCACACTATGTGAGCGTGGAAGTAGTTGCCAGAGAGTAACTGATGAAATCATAATCAAAGTGCTTGCAACAAATGGGAAATTTATTCCTAAAAACTTTTTTTTAAGAAACAGATTTAAAATTATAAGCAGAAAGCACCCTCTAAATATCAATTACAATTTATTCAGAGGCAAAAAGAAACAAATTTTTGACTGTATGAGCTCTCAGGCTGAGAACCTTGCCGCTCTCTTTTGACACGGCCGTAGTCACGACCGCTCACAACAACCTCTGAAAGACTACACTGATGCAAATCTGCAACACACCAGATTACTTTAAACTAGAAGTTTTAACAACTCACATAAGCACACAAACTATGCACCCCGTAGGAGGGATGGAAATGGTACAAAACACTAAAATTAAAAGATTAACTTGCCTCCGAAGGTGCAACTTGATTTTAACTTCTAAGAAAAGTCTTAGGTGAAAGGGTGACAACTTTATATACCAAAATGACCATTTAAATAAAAGCCCATGAAATGCAATCTTATATAAAATTATACAAGGTTGGCCAAACGAGTTAACATGCTCTACAGTACACATATACCGCCTCTCAAGATGATAGTCAAGATAAAAACATATTTCAGGAATTAGGCCGTTACACTCCAAGCAATAAATTCTTTTACACGACAAATCCGACAAACATGACAGAGGCAGCTCCGAACGACAAACATACTAGCAATCCGACCGACAATCTGACCGATTTGCAACCGTCAGATCCAACTGCACAAACAACAGAGAATATCGGATGATCTCGAGTAAACCAAGACACCTAGACCTTCTAACTCGGCCTCACCAAGATCAAGGCATCAAACAACACTCAAGACAAGTTTAAAAGAATACAGAAAACACAAGTCACAACTTTCAAATCACTACAGAAGAAGGCTGCGGGTTCTAGACGACAACACACACCACTTGTTATCACACGCGAGAACGGCTGACGAAACAACAATCCACAAATAACGAACAAATCGTAACAGTAGAGATTTAAAAAGAAGTAACTAATTACTCAACTTGAGGATCCCGTTTCGGAGCAAAGCGAAAAGTTGCTCTCGCAGATAGCGCCTCCAAATGCAACAGCGCGTGCCCGCCGCCAAAAGCGCCGGCCTGGCTTTGCGCTGTGGAGACTGCGTCGCTGCTCAGTTCCGACGAACTAGCAAGGTCCAACCACATCCCGACTCGAAAAATGGTGTTCGTCCTGAGGATCCAAGACGTCGTCGGCTAAGACGACCGGCCGAGCAAACGACCAACGGCAGCCCACTTTCGCCGACAGCGGTCCCAGCGAATACTAACACCACACGGACCCGACTGTTGCTGGCTGCCAACTGTGAACTGTTCCCCGACTGATACTGGTGTCTTGCTCAGCAGACCACATGTCGCCATCCGGCGACCAGCCAACCGATCGACCAACGGCCTTCCGTCTGCGTCGACCACGGTCCTTGCAACGTGCGGACCTGCCTGCTGCTGACTGCCAGCTCGTCCAACAGCGGAGTAACGACGAGCCCGACTCATTCCAGAACCCAACAGCGACTGAGACTTAGAGCCGACTGACTAACATGCGAGTGTCTGCCTTCCGACTGACTCTGTGAACTCACTGCACCGACTCCCAGACTGACTCCGACTGTCCCACACTCCACTCCAGACTGACCAACTGGCGAGCTCATAGCGCCCCTTAAATGCACGTGAACAGGTAACCTTTCCCCTTTCCCACCAGAGGGAGTCACCAAAGCTGCGATTGCCACAGCGGCGCCACCGCCAGAAACGGATGGCGACTGCTTCACACTATGCACTGCGACGCGCTCTTCAAAACAAAAATTTTTACCACGGCTCACACGCGATGAAACATGGGTTTATCACTTCGCCCCGGAAACAAAACGTCAATCCATTAAGTGACGCCACACCACCTCTTACCGAAGAAAAAATTCAAAGTCGCATCTTCAGCCGGTAAAGTCAAGGCGAGAGTCTTCTAGGACTCTGAAGAGGTTATTCTGTTTGGCATCTTCCACCATGGTCCAACCAACTAGTGTATTGCTCTACCCACAGGAAATTAAAGAAAAGACATCAACGAAAACGAATTTCTCCTTCTCCATGACAACGCAAGGCCACTCACAAGTTTGCGAACCCTAGAGGATCTTACAAAACTTCATTGGACTGTTCTTCATCATCTACCCTACAGCCTGGATCTCGCTCCCTCCGACTTCCTTCTCTTTGGAGCAATGAAGGACGCACTCCGCGAAGAGCAGTACGTGGACGATTGGGAGGTTATTGATGGTGCAAGACGTCGGCTGCAACATCCAGCAGTAATGTGATACCATGCGGGCATGCAGGACTTCCCAGCAAGGTGGCGTAAGACCATCTCATTGAACGGGGATTATTTTGAAAAACAGGTTTTTGTAGCCAAAAGAATGAGGAATGATATGGTGTACTGGAATTCTGAATAAAACCAACCCGCTTCCAGAGACAACTTGTTGCATTACTTGTAACGTCCCTCGTACACCAATGATATGCCACTAAGCATGACATATGCAAATCACACAAGCATTTTTGTGGAAAATGTAATGTAACTGATATGGTTAAAAGGGTAGTTGGTACATCTACATCTGTATCTATACTCTGCAAGGCACTTTACAATGTGCGGCGGAGGCTACTTTGCGTTCCAGTGTTACTTTTCCAGTTGTATCATGTAGTGTTCGTGGGAAGAACGATTGCTCGTAAGCCCCCGCGTGGCCTCCAATCTTTCACGTTTTACCTTCACGGTTTTCCTTAGCGAGATATATGCAAGTGGAAGCAATGCATATGTTGATTCTTCTACGAACGCACGCTCTCGAAATTTTTAATAGTAGACCATACGATGGTGCAGAACGCCTCCGTCCCAAACTCTAGCATCCCAAACTCTAGCACCGCATTTGGCTGAGCATCTCCGTGACGCTATCGCGCTTATTACACGAATTTTTGACGAAACATGCTGCTCTTCTTTGGATCTCTCTTTTCTCTAACATCTCTATCAGGTTCCAGTAAGACGCTGGAGAGAAATATTCAAGTATTGGTCGGACGAGTGTATTGTAAATTTTTCCTTTGTTGACGGAATACATCTACTGACAAGGGAACCTGCCCATCGCACCACCCTCAGATTTAGTTATAAGTTGGCACAGTGGATAGATATTGAAAAACTGAACACAGATCAATCCAGGAAACAGGAAGAAGCTGTGTGGAACTATGAAAAAAATAAGCAAAATATACAAACTGAGTAGTCCATGTGCAAGATAGGCAACATCAAGGCCAATGTGAGCTAAGGAGCGCCGTGGTCCCGTGGTTAGCGTAAGCAGCTGCGGAACGAGAGGTCCTTGGTTCAAGTCTTCCCTGGAGTGAAAAGTTTACTTTTTTTATTTTCGCAAAGTTATGATCTGTCCGTTCGTTCATTGACGTCTCTGTTCACTGTAATAAGTTTAGTGTCTGTGTTTTGCGACCGCACCGCAAAACCGTGCGATTAGTAGACGAAAGGACGTGGCTCTCCAATGGGAACCGAAAACATTTGATCGCAAGGTCATAGGTCAACCGATTCCTCCACAGGAAAACACGTCTGATGTATTATATTCGACACTGGTGACGGCACGTGCGTCACATGACAGGAATATGTTGTCGACCCGCCTAACTTGTACACTTGGCGAATGGGTGAAAAGATTCCTTTACCTTGCCTGATTTATGTTTTCTTGTGGATGTGATAATCACTCCCAAAAAAAGTGATCGCATCGGACGGACAGATAATAAATGTCTGAAAATAAAAAATTAAACTTTCCACGTGAAGGAAGACTTGGACCAAGGACCTCTCGTTCGGCAGCTGCTCACGCTAACCACGGGACCACGGCGCTCCTGAACTTACATTAGCATTGATGTTGCATGTCCTGTTGGTATATTTTGCTTTTTTTTCATAGTTCCACACAACTTCTTCCTGTTTTCTCGATTGATCTGTGTTTAGTTTTTCAAGGCCTGTCCACTGTGCCAACTTATAACTAAATCTGAGAGGGGTGCGTTGGGGAGGTTCCCTTGTGAGGATTCTTCCAATGAATCTCAGGCTGGCGTCTGCCGTATTCGCGATTATTTCTATGTGGTCATTGTATTCCAAGTCGCTCCGTACGCCGACTCCTAGATATCTTCAAGGACTGCTTCCAATGATTATTCTGCAATTGTGCAATCATAATTCGTTCTCTGTATGTATTCGCAGTAGCCACATTTGTTTATGTTGAGGATCATTGGCCACGCCCTGTACCAAGTGCCGATCCGCTGCACGTCTTCCTACATTTCCCTATAATTTTCTAGCGTCGCAACTTCTCTGTATAATACAGCATCGTCCACGAAAAGCCTCATGTACCTTCCGACGTCATCTACTAGGTAACTTTTGGTATTGTGGATGGTTGTGGTGTCATAACACTTCCCTGGGGCACACCCGAAGTTACTTTTACGTCTGAAGACTTCCCTCATTCCGGAATGATATGCTGTTTTCAGATTGCTACAAACTCCTCAGTCCAATCACAGGGTTTGTTTTATATTCCGTACGCTCGTATTTCTTTCATTAGGCAGTAGTGCGGAACCGTACCGAATGTCTTGTGCAAGTCAAATAACACGGCATCTATCTATTGATTTTTAGATATTGTGAACTAATAGATCGAGCTGGGTTTCACACGATCGTTGTTTCCGGAATCCATGTTGCTTCTCACAGAGGAGATTTTCGATCTCCAGAAATCTTATAATACACGAGCATAAAACGTGTACCACGATTCTGCAAAAGATCGGCCTCAGAGATGTAGACCTACAGTTTTATACTTCTGCTGGACGACCCTTCTCCCAAACGAGAATGACCTGTGCTTGTTTCCAATCATTAGGAACACTTCCCTCCTCTAGAGGCTAACGCTACAATGCTGCCAGATGAGGGAAAAGTTCTTTCCATACTCTGCGTAGAATCGAATTGGTACACCATCGGTCCAGTAGCCTTTCCTCTGTTGAGCGATTTCAGTTGGTTTTCTATTCCTCTGTTACTTGTTTTGATATGTGTCTTTCTGTCTCTCGTCTGACGATTTAAATGAAGAACTACAGTGCGATCTTCCTCTGTGAAACAGGTTTAGTATTTCGGCCTCTGGATGACCGGAGTGGCAGAGCGGTTCTAGGCGCTACAGTCTGGAACCGCGCGACCACTACGGTCGCAGGTTCGAATCCTGCCTCGGGAATGGATGTGTGTGATGTCCTTAGGTTAGTTAGGTTTAAGTAGTTCTACGTTCTAGGGGACTCATGACCTCAGAAGTTAAGTCCCATAGTGCTCAGAGCCAATTGAACCATTTCGGCCTTTACTGTGTCATCCTCTGTTCCAAATACCGTTTTGGTCACAGAGAATCTGGGCAGTTGGCTTCGATAAGTTTACAGATTTAACATAAGTTGGCAGACAGAGTTTTACTTTCATGTTCGCTGAACATGGGCCCGTGGCATTCAGGGAAGAAATTAATGCTTAACTGTACCAAAAAACAATACATTCGGTTTCTGACGTAGAACTCTTGTGAAAGCGAAATTTTACTGTCCCAAACTTATCAGTCAGTGAGTTAAGTCGAGTGTTGTAACTTCTTAGTATTTTCTTGAAAGAATCACGTTTCGAATCTTGAGTGGAAACAATTGCTACTTAAACTTTACAAATAATTTACTCAGTCTCTGACACTGAAACGCGAAGATATTTTTATTTTGCTTTCTTTCACTCTATTACCTTCTATGGTGTCATATTTTAAGGCAATTCCATGCATTCAAAAAGGATGTCCTTAGTCTGACTCACTCTTTCCGCTAGTACTGACTCATTCACAAGAAACTGCAACATCCATTTCGAGAACACTAGACGAAAAGCTGATTTGCACTTGGGTAACATGTCCTTAATCATCTTACTGAAAGATTTGCGATAATCAGCTGCTTTCATTTTCAATAGGCTTCTAGCAGAACTGAAAGAGACTGCGATAAACTTCAAGTACCCAGCTCTAGGTTGAAAGATTTTCTTGTGGCACACCCCCGAAACAGTTAAGAACATTTCTCTGCAATCTTTTATTTATTCGTATAGTCTGTTATAAAATCTTTCGTGTTTTATTAACTGTTCAGTTTCTTTTCTCCATATCTAAATATTCGGGAAGGATTTTCTTTAGAAAAAAGGTAACAGTATGCAGAAGGCAATAATAATCACTATTCTTAATCCAAGGACGAGTGTTTAATCCAGTACGTAAATTACAGAAGTAATTAAAGAAAGGACTGTGACCTTAATTAACAAGTGGAGAGAGTACGTAAACAGTGATGGTAGTATGTGTAGTTTATTTAATGTAGTGTTACCTTAGTAACTCATGAATTAGTTGAAAAAGTGGTATTAATTAAAATTACATATAGATAAAATTTTTCGACCTGCTTGAGTTTCTATGTGTATGGTATCAGCAATAAAAAATTATGTAAGTGAAATAGATAATAATGGCCAGAAAATTTTAGATGTCTTCAGCTTTAGTGGACTAGTATTACTATCGCATATTTTCTATTTCTGTAGTGCCTGATATTTAAGAAGTTACTCTGTTACGATGTCTAATTGCGATATCAGTAAACTAGGTTTCGTATTATCGGAGAAATAAGCTTACGGAAAAAGATCGCATATTGAGGCCTTACAGCTACTTAGATGGAGCTTTTATCCAACTTTGAACTAGCAGCGATAGATGGAGTCTCTTCCCTAGATAACAAATAGCCAAACGTGTGGTTATATTTAGAGTTCAATCGTCAGCTTTAAATACTTAAATTTTTTAGTTTACCATTTCTCATACAGCATTAGAGTATTATATGCGTCTGCTTTAGATCCATAGTCTTTTCATAAGTAACTCCTTCATCCGTGAGCCATTTTTCACCGTAGCCGCCTAACCAGGCAGCGCCGGGCCTGCCGCCAGACGTCTTGGCAGCCATTTGTGAACAGAATAGGCTCTGCCGTGAATTGTGGTTAACAAGGTACCCGCATCTGTATCGGCAAATCAACCAGCTGAGAAGAGACATCATAGCCGAAATAGTGACCCACATGAACCGACATTGGGCAGAGAAACTCCGTCCATTCAATCAGACCTTATGCACTGGCATTCTGTCAGCTTCTTCACTAACAGAAGCGCAGCAATCACACCGCTTCAGTCCCAGGATAGAACTGCATACTGGCCTGAAGACCAAGTGAACATGCTGGCGGACGCCTTTGAGGCCAACTTCCAGCCGTTGCAAGACAGGCTGGACCCTCATCGCACAGACACCATCGGACGTGCAGCAGACGCCCTACTCTGGGAACCTGGTGGAGACGACGATCCCATCTCCCCACCACTGCTGAAGATGTTCAGGAATGCATCCAAGCTTTACCCCAAATAAGGCCCCATTCTCTCACGACATCCGAGGTCATGTACCGGAAGCAACTTCAGTGGTCTTCAGTACTATATCTAGCAGCAATATTTAACTGAAGTTACAATCTTTTGAGGAATTAGGCCACGTCATATTTCCCCTAAAATAATAGACGTTTCGACCCCTCTGCTGGGGTTTTCCTCAGGATCTTCCGACGTCCACTACTGCTAGAAACTGTTGAGAAGGACGACGAGACCATGATATACAAACACAGCTAATGGAGGGAGGCCCTTGCGTCCCATCTTCAGTGCGACTGCAACGCCCTCGAAGACTGAGCAGCCATGGTGCGCATCGGCTTCAACCTGCGATGACACAAGCTGACATCTTCAACCGCTGGCGGCGCGCGCGATTAGCCGAGCGGTCTGTGGCGCTGCAATCATGGACTGTGCGGCCGAGGTTCGAGTCCTCCCTCGTGCATAGGTAAGTGTGTTTCTCCTTAGGATAATTTAGGTTAAGTAGTGTGTAAGCTTAGGCACTAATGACCTTAGTAGTTATGTCCCATAAGATTTCACACACATTTGAACATTGTTTTTTAAACACACAATAACATAAGCAAGAATTAAAAACTCTCAAGGTTTGACGAAAGAGCTCCTTTGATTTAATTTTAATCGGCTGAAGGCCACATACGAAAATCCAAGCCCCAAGGCCTAAGCAAGGAATTAAGGTACAGGAGTTCTTCCAGAAGTTTCACTTCTGTTTAAATTATTTTTTTTTACTTCAATAAAATAGGCTGAAATCCACACATTAAGCAAGAACAGTGTTACGGCTTAAGGTCAAAACAAATATTTTCAGTGTTGATTCTAAATAGGCTGAAATCCGGCTGAAGACCGGATATCAACCAAACAATTTAATGCCTTAAAGTCTAGGAACAAGGGCTTTCAATTGAACAGGGTGAGAGCCTTAGCTTAAAACATTTCATACAAACTCGGATGGAGGCCTCATGCCCAAGAAAATAACAATCTTATGACTTGAAACTTCCTGGTAGACTAAAACTGTGTGCCCGACCGAGACTCGAACTCGGGACCTTTGCCATTCGCGGGAAAGTGCTCTACCATCTGAGCTACCGAAGCACGACTCACGCCCGGTACCCACAGCTTTACTTCTGCCAGTACCTCGTCTCCTACCTTCCAAACTTTACAAAAGCTCTCCTGCGAACCTTGCAGAACTAGCACTCCTGAAAGAAAGGATATTGCGGAGACATGGCTTAGCCACAGCCTGGGGGATGTTTCCAGAATGAGATTTTCACTCTGCAGCGGAGTGTGCGCTGATATGAAACTTCCTGGCAGATTAAAACTGTGTGCCCGACCGAGACTCGAACTCGGGACCTTTCTGCAAGGTTCGCAGGAGAGCTTCTGTAAAGTTTGGAAGCTAGGAGACGAGGTACTGGCAGAAGTAAAGCTCTGAGTACCGGGCGTGAGTCGTGCTTCGCTAGCTGAGATGGTAGAGCACTTGCCCGCGAAAGGCAAAGGTCCCGAGTTCGAGTCTCGGTCGGGTACACAATTTTAATCTGCCAGAAAGTTTCATATCAGCGCACACTCCGCTACAGAGTGAAAATCTCATTCTGGAAACATCCCCCAGGCTGTGGCTAAGCCATGTCTCCGCTTATACTTTCTTTCAGGAGTGCTAGTTCTGCGAGGTTCGCAGGAGAGCTTCTGTAAAGTTTGGAAGGTAGGAGACGAGGTACTGGCAGAATTAAAGCTGTGAGTACCGGACGTGAGTCGTGCTTCGGTAGCTCGCAGTCCGCCTTTAGCCGCGGAGCAGCTCGGACTTGTTTACGTCCCGGCTGCGAACGTTCGCGGAAGAAGCGGTGTTTACACCGTCGTCACTCGCGTGTGTTACTGTTTGAATCGAACGCAATGGCACACAATTTCCGAAAAACCACGATACAGTTCACGTTCTGTAACGAGTATGCACGACCGAAGGCATTCGAAATCGAACGTTTCTTGAGGGACGAAGTGCAACTTAATTACACTGAGGTTATTGGAATTCATTTATCGATCGTGAGCAGCACTCTTTACGTAAAGATGATTGACGACGCAGCATGCGATAAGATCATTGAAGCCGCCAAACGAGGATTCCAGTTCCGACATTCCGATGGTCATATTGGCGAAGTATTAGTCGCTCATTCGGGCCTGGGTGTGCGTACGATTCGAGTCTTTGAGCTGCCTTTCGAGGTACCAGACTCCTTGGTCACTGAATCGCTCCAGCCATATGGCAGAGTTATTAGTCATACGGCCGAACGTTGGGCAAGTTTTAGCACGTATCCAGTGCTCAATGGTGTCCGACAGGTGCGCATTGCGCTTACGAAACATGTGCCATCGTACATCAACATCGGCGGCTGTCGAGCTATTGTCATCTATGATGGACAGCCCCGGACATGCTCCGGGTGTGGTGGTGAAGGACATCTTCGATCTGCGTGTATGCAGAGGAGACTCGTGCAACTCCCCAGCGGAGACCTCCAGACTCCGACTACACCAACGTCACTGCCGATGACTTACGTGGCGGCGCTTCGCGGGGAGGTGACGCCGAGGTCGGAGCGCACTATCGAACCGACGCCGCAGTTGATTGAGGCGCCTTCGGACCCCACTGAAGAAGGAACGGCTCCCACCAACCCTCAGTGCCAGACATTACAGGTGGTGCAGAAAGAGGATGACAGCATCACAACAGGCATGGAAGCTGAAGTGGAACGGCCCCAGGGCGTTGTAGCGGCGGCGAGAGCGCAGGTGATGCAAGATTCGCCAACACCAGAGGCCGAGGTTAGGGCCCGCAAACAACGCTCGCCAAAGCGCCGCAAGAAGCGCCGACTAAACTCTGCGGAGACGCTCCCTTCTCTTCTTGGGAGCCCAGATGAGTCTAACACTATGGAACTGTCTGACTTGGAACCACAAGCTTCGGATGTCGCAGACCATATGAATTCGGACAGTGAAAAGATGTCATGTCGCTCGGAAGACGCATCCGCTCAGGGGCCTGCTACCCCTTCTGCGGTGGAGTCTAACGCTGCGAAAGAACAACAGATGTCACACATCAATGCCGCACAGGAAAATTTGGAGCACCCCAATAATATCAGCTGGTATGAACAGGACGACGAAATCACCGATGCGGACCATTCTATTGGTGGGGACTTGCATCCGTCCGCATCTCAAGAAACCTAATGCCGCAGGGACACGTCCGTCGGGCGACCCTATGCGGATGTGCAAAGGGACTACCAATACGGTGAAACTTTGTCATTTTAACATCATGTGGAGATGACAGCTACTCGACCCCAGGCATACAGAATAGGGACAGTGAATGTAAATACCATTAGATCGCCCGTGAAACAGCAGTTGTTTAGGGACATGATATACGCGTCGGATGTGGATATACTTATGGTGCAGGAAATTTACATTCCTGAGTTCCAGGAAGTTCATGGATACATCTCCTACACCTCGCCGCACTCGAACAACGACAGTGGAACGGCGATATTGGTCCGGGACGGGATTCCGGTCCGAGACCTGGCTTATCTACCTTCGGCACGAGGACTGGCGATAACTGTTAATGGAATTCGCATTCTCAATGTTTATGCCCCTTCCGGCACAGACAACAGACGGGCGCGTGCTAGATATTATTCGGAAGAGATTGTGCCCTTATTTACCGGCAGATTCGATCATTTCATTATAGGTGGTGACTTCAATTGTGTTTTAGCGCAAAAAGACCAGACTCCACATTATAATACCTGTCGTGAATTGCATGTGCTATGCCGGGATCTGGAGTTAAGCGACACCTGGGACATGATTCATAGGAATCGTGATGGATACACTTTTTATACCAGTCACTCGGCGAGCAGACTCGATCGAATATATGTTTCGGTTGGCCTACAGGATAAGGTGGTCGACGCGGAACGATGGCCTGCGGCATTTACTGATCATATGGCTTACATTTGTACCATATCGCTCCCTAGGCAAAGTGTGTGGAGAAGCCGCGGGACATGGAAGCTCAATTCGTCACTTTTGGCGGACCCCGAATGTCGTCAGAGAGTCGAGGAGGTATGGGTCACATGTCAACGCCGTCTACCAACATATACCTCCGTGCTTCAATGGTGGCTCGAGTGTACTAAGCCGGCAATAAGAAGAGCTCTCATACAGTATGGTCGGGATAAGACGAGATGGCAACGAGACACTCTTGATTATTATTACACCATGCTTCGTGAGCTGTCCTTCCAGGTGCCGTCTGCAGAACATCATGCGGAAGCTCATCGTGTCAAGGCACAAATCCTATCGATCACGCGACGACGACTGGGTGGCATCCCAATACGGGCAAGATGTCTCGACACCATCACTGGGGAACGTACCTCGATGCACCATGTGTCGTGGGAACACAAACGTTACCGCCGGGCATTGGTAACAGTGCTCCACGGTTTAGATGGCCGTCAACTGACAACACAACAGGACATTGCAAACGAATTTTTAGAGCATTTCCGCCACCTCTATGCCGGTACACCGACGGACCGTCTGATGGGGGAAGAGATACTGCAACACCTGCAAACGACACTGACAGAGACGGATAAGGCAGCGCTTATGGAGCCACTCACAGAAGACGATATAAAGGTGGCACTCACAAAAGGAGCGGCCCATAAATCACCAGGTCCAGATGGGATTACGCTAGAGTTTTATCGAGAATTCGTGGACATGATGATGCCACAGTTGGTGTCGATGTACAATGAGGCGATGCGTCCGGACATGCGCCTACCGTCGGATTTTGTGACGGGCTTTCTTATTCCCATCCCGAAGATGGCGGGGAGTCATAGTGTTAATCAATATCGGCCTCTTACTATGCTAAACACCGACTATAAAATCTTTGCACGACTACTAGCGTCTCGTCTCAAGCTGGCGATATCCAGGACAATATCCCCTGATCAGGCTTGCCTAGGGGTGCGAAGCAACATATCCTCGGCGTTAAGTGAATACCGTGACGTTATCGCCCTTGCGGAAACGTGTAAAATGCGAGCAGCGATGATATCTGTGGACTTCGATCGTGCGTTCGACAGGATAAACCATGACTTCTTGGTGTCAGTCATGAGCCGAATGGCGATTCCTCCGGTTTTCATCTCCATCGTTATGAGGGTAATACGAGGGGCTACATCGAAGGTGATTGTAAACGGTCGGGAAGCGGGCTCGATTCCTATTAACAGCTCAGTCCGACAAGGGTGCCCACTCTCCATGATGCTGTTTGCGATAGCGCTTGAGCCGCTGATGTGTGTTATGAGGCGCTCACTTACTGGGATAGCGCTTCATGAGAACTCTTTCATTTGTCGCGCATATGCGGACGACGTGATCCTTCTTGTCAGATCTGTACATGAAGTTCGTCAGGCTGTTGAACATCTAGACTCTTACGGGACGGCGGCAGGCAGTGTCGTTAACATGACGAAATCCAAAATTATGCACATTGGACGGGGTCTCGGAGACGTACCGGGACCGTTCCAGACGGTGGAATCGCTGAGATGTCTGGGGATTACATTTACCCGTTCACTACGGCGGTCAGCGGCGGCGAGTTCTCGGCGGCTTCTGCAGAATGTTCGTCTGACGATACGCAACAACTCACTGAGAGCCTTTGACATGATCCAACGTGTGGCATACACCAACGTTCACATAGCGTCACGACTGCCCCATTTAGCGCAGATCCTACCAATACCGAAAGGTATCGCCGATCGCCTCATGGCTGCCTTTGGTTACTATGTTAGTACTGGGATGTTATTTAAGATCAAATATGATACGTTAACGCTACAGTTCCGGAACGGTGGCCTCAACCTCACAAACGTGCGAAACAAAGCTCTGGCGCTTTACATGCGAGCGATGATACGAAATTGGCAACAAAGACAGCATACCATAACGTCAGCTCTGATAGAAGCACTTGTTCCGCCTTCGTACGAACCCCCTATTGCGGTGGGCAATATTTCGCCTTCTCTTGCACACATTGCCTCATTTCTTGTTGATTACAGTTATGTTCGTCTGAAAGTACCTTCGACGAGAATACCCACGACTCGGGAGATCTATAGATGCTTGATGGATCACCATGGCCGCAACATAATGGAATTCAAATACCCGTCGAGAACGTGGAAACACATTTGGTGTGCAGTGCATACTCCATTACTGTCAACAGCAGCGAGATCGATGTGGTATATTCTTATAAACCGTAAACTTGTGACCAGGAGTCGATTACATACAATTCATATGGTCGATTCTCCTCTTTGCACCAACTGTGGACTGTTAGCCACGGAAGAACATGGTTTAGTGTGTGGCGCAGCGAGGGACGTCTGGATGCTGACGCGTCGAATATTGGCCTTCCTTCGGCGCACTAACTACACAGAAATCACATCGGATGTACTTTTTCTACCGGACAAGACCTTTTTTCCGAAACAAAAGACGTATGCGGTCAACTGGATCGCTGGACATGCGACGAAATATTTGTATTCGTACGATATTAAGTCCATGATGGATTATTGGATGTATTTACAAGAACAATACGAGCTCATACGGAGTCATACGAAATACAGGACTTACTTTTCCAATTTTTTAGGAAGTGTTTTTCACAATCCGCCCGACAGCTGGGGTGTCCCAGAACTGGGAAGACTCCTGCAGCAGAACGACTAGAGACAGTACTGTTCGGTTCGATTATATTGGCCTATAGCACACTGAGAAGAAAACTGGCCCCAACCTGTTGGCGCCAGTTATGACTGCATTATGTTAACGTGAAAAAAAAAAAAACAAAAGAAAAACACCCACACACACCACGATGGTAAACACCGAATCCGCCTCCGATAATGGTGCTTCGAATGGTCGACGCAGGAGAAATAAATACCGCCCACACTGCAGAAATGGTCAAGATTATATGGCTTTCTGCCAGGTTTATGATGCAACACCGCATGCTGCAGGGATTGTGATGCAGATGATAACTTTATTTTCACTCCCGCCCGTGACTAGGATTGTCATTTACTTTATTCCTGTTACAAAAACAAAAAAAAAAAAAAGAGGGCGGCCTTTGCGTTGATTTTATGGTTTCCCAATTGTTTTTGCTGTCTCGATACTTTTCTTATCCCTAGGATAGCACAATTGTACGAATAAAGATTGTTTGTTTACCCTGCCTTCCTGTTCCCCCCCCCCTCCAAAAAAAAAAAAGTGGTCGCGTTGTTGGACCATAAAGCGGAGGAACCGCGTTTTTATTTTTATTTTATTTTATCAACAAAAAAAAAAAAAGTGGCTAGCGTCACGGTTTCTTAATTTTGCACCCTGTGTTCGAAATCCGGGTACTGCTTTAAAAAAAAAAAAAAGACACAATAACAAGAAAAAAAAAAAAAAAAAAAAAGATGGTAGAGCACTTGCCCGCGAAAGACAAAGGTCCCGAGTTCGAGTCTCGGTCGGGCACACAGTTTTAATCTGCCAGGAAGTTTCATATCAGCGCACACTTTGCTGCAGAGTGAAAATCTCATTCTGGAATGTTATGGCTTAACGGCAAGAGAAATATATTGAATTTTCAGTTTAAGAGAGTTTAAAACTAGGCTGAAGGCTACACACCATGGACAAAGCAATTTCACGGCTTAAGGCCTAAAGAGAAAAAGCTTACAATTATAATAAGCTAAAACTCCGCTGAAGGCCACACAGAGTACTTAAGATCAAATGGAAACCACTACGTAAAACACAAGGAGCAGCGCTCAGAAATTTCCAAGGCTCGGCCTGGGAAGTAAAACAAACGCACGTTCACGTGAGACAGGCAGCCAGACCGACAACCTCTTATCGGAAGGCAACCGAGCCGAAGGCTAGCTGACAAACCAACGAACAAAATCACCCGACGAACAAAACGACAACAAGACGACAATAGTTCAATGTTCTGGATACTGGTGCCCAATCCAGCCAAGTCAATATAAACGCCCAAGACTACCAATACACCTCAGCTGTTGAACTGCACGCCGCGCTGGACAGCAACAAAACGATGAGGAAAATACACTGCCGAAAATTACGTCAAACCCCAGGGCAGGTAACCGGAACGATAACTGCCACAAGGCAGAAGATACTGCTGGTGCACTTCATTAATAAAGGAATGAATTAAATTAAGCCCCACCCAAGAAAACGGCTGCAATTCTAACCGGCTTCAATGCACACAGGTTGTTACTCGTGGGAATCTCGCAGAGAGAAGCCACCAGGATCAAAATGGTTCAAATGCCTCTAAGCACTATGTGATTTAACTTCTGAGGTCATCAGTCCCCTAGAACTACTTAAACCTAACTAACCTAAGGACATCACACACATTCATGCCCGAGGTAGGATTCGAACTTGCGACCGTAGCGGTCGCGCGGTTCCGGACTGAAGCGCCTAGAACCGCACAGCCACACTGGCCGGCTAATATATTCTTCTATTTCCAATACGGTACGCACATTTTACCAATTGTAGGGTGTGGACAGCAAATATTCTTTGCATTTCACAATATTGAGTCTGACCCATTGAATCGGGTGGAAATTCGTATATATTTGGATTTTTCAAGACATGAGCCATTGAAATAACACGAGGGACCTACACTAGCACCACACTGATCGCTAATAATTTTTTTTTTCTATTCTCGGTAGGCTTACAGTCGCGGTATTGACGCCACTCAGTAATTCGCATTTCGTGTGAACGCTGACAGAAATCAGTGTCCCCGTAATTTGAAAAAGTTTTTGTACTTTCATTTATATTTCACTCGCAATACCGTCTGGTCTAAAACGTTTCTCGTAGTATGCTATTGGCTATAAAACTTTTTCACTATGGGATTTGTAAATCAAGTGCCCGTAATTTGGTACGAATTATGAAAAGGTATGGGGTTTACTACGAGGCTAAGATGTGAGACTACAATGCGCACAAAACAAATCAGATGTTTTAAGGGCATACTTTTTTTCAAGATCGAAACATTAGGGAACTAAATAATCGCGCGAAACGAAAAGTAGCTTTTCCTTTTCTCACCAGGAAAGAAAGCTTTTAAGGAAAAAAATAAGTCTATAAAGCAGAGAAACCTTTAGTCTGCGCCTTTCTTTGTGTGGCCTCAAGACATAAAACTTTTACGTCTGTTAGTGGTTTTCTTACAGGTACGTCTCCTATCACATCTTTCATTATTTGGTACTCCCTGAGACGCCTTATAGTTGCAAGTTATGGTTTAATATAGACAACGGTTTCCTCTAGGCATACTAGTCTCAAAGTTTGCACTATGTTATAAACATGTTTTTGAATGTATTGAGACAGCAGTTGTTGTACTGTCCCATCTTCTCTTTCGGCAAATTTCTTTCGATTTATGATGTTTCCATTTTCCGTTTAGCTGATGTGCTAGCTAGACGACTAAAGTGAATGTATTTGCGAATCATGGAACATCTCGTTTTCCATACTTTTCTCTGTGTTATGACATTTTGGTCTTCTAGGGCATAATGAGTAGTTGTAGGACTGTTCAGTAATGTTTTGTTTCTTGCTACTACGAACATACTAAAGAGGCAAAATACTTTAGGCAAAATGCTAATTGGTTTTACACATATGTAAAACTGTATCTTAGAGGAGGTAAACTTGCCTACATGCATGCAATACACGAAGTATACTGTAATACCGGCAAGGTTCAAATGGCTCTGAGCACTATGCGACTTAACTTCTGAGGTCAACAGTCGCCTAGAACTTAGAACTAATTAAACCTAACTAACCTAAGGACATCCCACACATCCATGCCCGAGGCAGGATTCGAACCTGCGACCGTAGCGGTCGTTCGGCTCCAGACTGTAGCGCCTAGAACCGCACGGCCTCTCCGGCCGGCAATACCGGCAAAGTGGCGACAGTAAATCATTGCGCGTATCTCTCCATATACGACACGCTGTCGTAATTTTTGGTTGGTAGCATTTCGCCGGATTATCTACAGATACAGCCATTGTTCATTCGCCAGCAGTTGTGACATATCCGTGAGTCCATTTTTCAGCAGCCTGTGATATTATCACGTGCGGAACTGTGATTTATGACTGTGTAAACAGCGGTTATGTTCAATGAGAACACTCCACTTTACTGAAAAACGATATCACCCGTAATGACGTAATATCTCTTTCCCCTGCACAATTTACCTCGCTACCACAGAGGCCGTCTCAGAAACATGCTGCAATTCTAAATCCAAATATTGACTTTTTTGCCCCCCGAATCGTCAATCATCAAAAAGTGACACACGTCTGCATATTTCCGCTTTCGTTTCTTACCGCCGAATGCAATGAACAAAGTGACGTCGCTGAACTGTAATTGCTGCATATGTTTTCTGCATACATCAAAAAAAATGGTTCAAATGGCTCTGAGCACTATGGGACTCAACTGCTGTGGTCATAAGTCCCCTAGAACTTAGAACTACTTAAACCTAACTAACCTAAGGACAGCACACAACACCCGGCCATCACGAGGCAGAGAAAATCCCTGACCCCGCCGGGAATCGAACCCGGGAACCCGAGCGTGGGAAGCGAGAACGCTACCGCACGACCACGAGATGCGGGCGCGTACATCAGTATCATCAGTAATCACCTCGTTCCACATTCAATAGTAAGTTGATGACGTTTCACTTGATTGTCACCGAGATGCTTGGAACAATATAACGAAAAAAATACTCCGCCCGTTATGGAAGATTTGTGATACCGGTGAAATACACTCAGACTTAGAGAAAATGTAACTGTTCCAATTCCACCGCCAAACAAGGCAGACTCTGTCATGCGTGAAGGTTAACGAAGATGAGAGACAATACTGGGCCTAAGACTTTACTCAGTTTTAAGGATAGGAAAACGTACGTTTATAACTGTTCTAGGTTTATAGAAGGTGCGAGGGGGGGAGGGGGGGAACAGAAAGCTGCCCACAACTTGTACAGAATCGAGATTGCACATATAAAGAGCAGAAGTTGGTCGAACGTATAGTTAATAATATGATGTATACTTCTTGTGTTTGTTGCTCCAGGACCGTGCTGTTTGCTAGCTCTGTCCAGCTCTACCTAGACAATGAAGTATGTTTATTAGCTGTAGAAATCTAGTGGCTATGACGATCAGTGTGGAAAATTATGTTTACGATTGTGTAGTGAACTAGGCCTGTTAAATACAGAGGAGAGAGCGGATAGGTGGAAGGGGTATACTGATGGCCTCTATCAGGGGGAAGACTTGTCTGATGACGCCATAGGAGAAAAAAGCAGTTGTCGATATAGAAGAGATGGGGGGTCCAGTATCAGAATTTAACAGAGCTTTGGAAGACTTAGGATAGAATAAGGCAGAAGCGATAGATAACATTCCATCAGAATTTCTAAAATCGTTGGGGGAAGTGGCAAGAAAACGAATATTCACCTAGGTGTGTAAAGATGTCTGACGATATAAAGTCTTGAGTTCGGAAAAATATCATCCTCACAATTCCCATGACTGCAAGACCCGATAAATGCTCGAGTTATCAGTTTAACGGCATATTCATCCAGAAGAACTGAGGATGTGTTCGATGACGATCAGTTTGGCTTCAGAGAAGATAAAGGCACAAGAGAGGCAATTCTAACACTGCGGTTGGTAATGGAAGTAAGACTAAAGAAAAATCAAGACACGTTCATAGCATCTGTCGACTTTGAAAAGCGTTCGAGAATGCCAAATGGTAGAGGATATTCGAAATTCTGGGGAAAAACTGGTGTAAGCTATAGAGTAAGGCAGGTAACATACAGTATGTACAAGAACTAAGAGGGAACAATAAGACAGCAACACCAAGAACGAAGTTCTCGGATTTAAAAGGTGTAAGGCAGGCATGTAGCCTTTCACCCCTGTACATCGAAGAAGCAGTGACGGAAATAAAATAAAGGTTTAACAGTGGAGTTAGAATTCAAGGTGATATGATATCAGTGATAAGATTCGATGGTCACATTGCTATCCTCAGTGAAAAAGAATTATATGATCTGCTGAATGGAATGAAGAGCTTAATGAGTACAGAATATGGATTGAGAGTAAATTGAAGGTCGAAAGTAATGAGAACAGTGAGAAACTCAACATCATTATTGGTGATCATGAAGAAAACGAAGTTAAGGAATTCTACTACCTAGCCAGCAATAACCAATGACGGACGGATCAAGGAGGATATCAAAAGCAAACTACCAACGGAAAAAAGGACATTCCTGGTCACGAGAAATCTACTATCAAACATAGGCCTTAATTTGAGGAAGAAATTTCTGAGAGAGTACGTTTGGAGCACAGCATTGTTCAGTTTTTAAACATGGATCGTGGGAAAGCGGGAAAATAAGAGGATCGAATCATTTGAGTTGTGGTGCCACAGAAGAATTTTGAAAATACGGGGTTGAGTGATAAGGTAGGGAATGAGGATGTGCTCCGGAGAAATGGCGAGGAAAGATGTATACGGAAAACACTGACAAGAAGTAAAGACAGGATAGTAGCACATTTGTAAAGACATCACGAAATAATCTTCATGGTACTAGAGGGACCTGTAGAGTGTAAAATCTATAGAGACAAACAGAGATTGGAATACATCCAGCAGAAACTGAGGATGTAGGTTGCATGTGCTACTCTGAAATGTAGAGGGTGGCACGGGAGCATAATTCATGGTGGGCCGCATCAAACCAGCCAGAAGACTGTTGACTCAAAAAAAAAAAAATTTTACTAGACATTTATCAATTGTTATGACGAGACTGCTGTGACTGATAAAACTGTAGCATAGCCTGAAGTCTAAGTTCTATTGCAAGGTAATTGTCTATTTTTGTGTCGGTAGATCCAATCAATGTGTCGTGCCACAGTTTTTGTTTACATTGCACATTCCAAATTAACGTTCATGCCCCTGTCAAAACCCCTGGTTTACTACTGTGGCACGACATTTTCAGAACAGTACATTAAAGAAACAACAAGAAGTACTGAAACTTACTGGCAGATTAAAACTGTGTGCCGGACCGAGACTCGAACTCGGGACCTTTGCCTTTCGCGGGCAAGTGTTCCACCAAGTGAGCTACCCAAGCACAACTCACGACCCGCCCTCACAGATCTTCTTCAACAAGAAGTACTAGCGAGATAAACGTATGTTAAACACCATTTGCGATCAACTGATCAGCAGCAGCCTGTATGGCAATGTTCTTGTTGTGACGTTAAAGAGAAAATTATTAAAAGCCTTATTGCGCCGACATTGGTGTCATCAGCAAAATAATTGGAAACAGCAAAGTGTATAATGAATTATTGTAATTAAATAATTCTCGTACATATTTAACTATATTAACGCTTTCTGGAAAATAGCACCCATGACAACGATTAAGATGACGGACTGGTTAACATTTCGTGTGACTTTCATTGATCTGAACAGGCAATACGCCGATATTAGGGAAATCGATTGCCTATATTTATTAATTAAAGATCATTGAAATGTTGTGACGAATGCAACAAGAGAGATTGAATTGCGAGCCTTAAAACTCAAGGCACTTGCGATGCAGAAAACTAGTTCAATAGTAATTGTATGAATAGATCAGCATAGGTATAGACAGTGATTGAGCGGTATATGGAAAATCATGTAGAGTTACTGCTGCCTGTAGTACGAATGCACTTTTTGGAGATGCAGTTTATGCGATTGCAGCATTGCGTGTGACGCCTTACAGGGGCTTAAAGCCTTTACAAAAATGGCGTCACAAAATCGGCATCACAAAGGGGTGTATTATAACTATGTACAAGTTTGGACAGGTACAACACAATTAATCAGATACTCTATAAAAATTTGATTGTTAAGAGTGAAAGTATCTTCAACTTTGGTATCGTGTAATTGGATTAATGACGAAGACTAGACAACTGTGTACCTAGGAAAGACAGGGAAGATGTTAAAGCATCAGCAAAGAACGTGCAGTATGCGTAGTGTGTCATAGGGCAAGGAAACCGAGGAGGGACCGAATCGCAAGACTCGCTCCAAAGTATAGAAACTAAGAGCCTTCCCCCCTTTTCTTCCTGAAGGAATAAGTCTTTCTACGCTTAACTAATTTATTAAAAAAAAAAAGATTCGATATTTTGGAGTTATGTTTCGTTTTCTAAACAAAAAATTTAATGTTTGTCTTTAACGAATCTTTATTACTTATGATTATATTCTCAGTTTCATATGTCATAAGTCTTAAAGGAGGAAATATATTTGTGATTGCACATTGAACTGTAGACACGAAATTGTTTAAAGAAGTGTATTTTACACGTTTAGCTGCAGAAATTTTAAGTCTGCTACATAATTTCGGTGTTAAGCTATTGTCAAGCATTTTCAAACACACTGTACAATGCACCAAGGAAATGTAACTGAGTGACTACAAATTCTAGAATAACCAATCCTAGAACCCTCAACCATGCACTTATTTATAGATGGGCAGTCACGACGAAGGTATAAGCGACGATGGCCTTATGTGACCCACAGAAGCCTACATGGTACCGGTAATTGCATCTATACAGTGAAATGGCGTCGAATATTGTTCACGTGCGAGCTCGTTGGAAGAAACCCTAGTTGGTTGTTCACATTATGGTTGTCTCCCCATGACGTTCTCCTTATACATTGTATTGAATGATTTGTATTGTATGTTTGGCATTGAAGTAGCGCTAAAATTTCAATAACTTAATCAAAACTTGTACCGACATAAGCAGAAGATGGCATCCTTTAAACCAGGATTGGTCAGGAATTGGTGTCGTAAATCGTGCCTGGCATGGATGTCGTAGCGCTCAGCCTGGCTGCCAAATTTCCCCCACCGCCACGCCACACTGTTATGGCTGTCAGTTGCTGAGAAAGGAGAAGACGGGAGGAAACTCCGAACGCGCCGCATTCAACTGGCAGTGCAGTCGGACTGCATCCGACTTGGTTTTGTATTTCACATTTCTCAACAACATAGATAAAAAAAAACATATTTCCACTGTTATTTATTTTTGGTGCACTGAAGATACAGGGTGTTTCAAAAATGACCGGTATATTTGAAACGGCAATAAAAACGAAACGAGCAGCGATAGAAATACACCGTTTCTTGCAATATGCTTGGGACAACAGTACATTTTCAGGTGGACAAACTTTCGATATTACAGTAGTTACAATTTTCAACAACAGATGGCGCTGCAAGCGATGTGAAAGATATAGAAGACAATGCAGTCTGTGGGTGCGCCATTCTGTACGTCGTCTTTCTGCTGTAAGCGTGTGCTGTTCACAATGTGCAAGTGTGCTGTGGACAACATGGTTTATTCCTTAGAACAGAGGATTTTTCTGGTGTTGGAATTCCACCGCCTAGAACACAGTGTTGTTGCAACAAGACGAAGTTTTCAACGGAGGTTTAATGTAACCGAAGGACCGAAAAGCGATACAATAAACGATCTGTTTGAAAAATTTCAACGGACTGGGAACGTGACGGATGAACGTGCTGGAAAGGTAGGGCGACTGCGTACGGCAACCACAGAGGGCAACGCGCAGCTAGTGCAGCAGGTGATCCAACAGCGGCCTCGGGTTTCCGTTCGCCGTGTTGCAGCTGCGATCCAAATGACGCCAACGTCCACGTATCGTCTCATGCGCCAGAGTTTACACCTCTATCCATACAAAATTCAAATGCGGCAACCCCTCAGCGCCGCTACCATTGCTGCATGAGAGACATTCGCTAACGATATAGTGCACAGGATTGATGACGGCGATATGCATGTGGGCAGCATTTGGTTTACTGACGAAGCTTATTTTTACCTGGACGGCTTCGTCAATAAACAGAACTGGCGCATATGGGGAACCGAAAAGCCCCATGTTGCAGTCCCATCGTCCCTGCATCCTCAAAAAGTACTGGTCTGGGCCGCCATTTCTTCCAAAGGAATCATTAGCCCATTTTTCAGATCCGAAACGATTACTGCACCTCGCTATCTGGACATTCTTCGTGAATTTGTGGCGGTACAAAATGCCTTAGACGACACTGCGAACAACTCGTGGTTTATGCAAGATGGTGCCCGGCCACATCGCACGGCCGACGTCTTTAATTTCCTGAATGAATATTTCGATGATCGTGTGATTGCTTTGGGCTATCCGAAACATACAGGAGGCGGCGTGGATTGGCCTCCCTATTCGCCAGACATGAACCCCTGTGACTGTGAAAGACCAGGTGTACCGCCAGAATCCAGAAACAATTGAACAGCTGAAGCAGTACATCTCATCTGCATGTGAAGCCATTCCGCCAGACACGTTGTCAAAGGTTTCGGGTAATTTCATTCAGAGACTACGCCATATTATTGCTACCCATGGTGGATATGTGGAAAATATCGTACTATAGAGTTTCCCAGACCGCAGCGCCATCTGTTGTTGACAATTGTAACTACTGTAATTTCGAAAGTTTGTCTGCCTGAAAATGTACTGTTGTCTCAAACATATTGCAACAAAAGGTGTATTTCTATCGCTGCTCGTTTAGTTTGTATTGCCCTTTCAAATATACCGGTCATTTTTGAAACACCCTGTATATTATAAGTTTTATCTGGTACAAACTGACAACATGCGGATAGATGCAGTGGATATCACGGATTTTCTCACTCAGGCTGCCACATAATAGTGACTTATTTCGTTTCATAATCGAGAAAACGCCGTTCACAGACATATATTGGTCGAAATATAGTAGCACATTTGCTACCTCATTATAGACACGTGGAAACTTCACGTGAGGAAAGCAATGTAGACGTCCTGGAGAGGTTTAAGGTTAAATGCATTTGGCTTTAAAACGGGAGTTATCTTGCAGGTCAATGATTTACATCTGCACATGCACAGGGACGCTTTCATTTTAAACGACAAAGAACATCGAAAATAGCTCAGAAACAGATGTAAAATTGGCAGTGCCCTCAAAATGTTAAGGAAACTGCAATTGTAATTGTTTCAAAGCCAAAATGAAGTCTTCGAACTTCGCGTTTTCGTTAATGCCGGTGACCTTAGGGAACTCGACTGTGTTTGTCAGAGTGCGTCGGTTCTACAAAGCTATTTTCTTTTTATATGACTCTCTATCAAATCAGAAAGTGGTTCTTTCTCACCATCCAGTGCCTTATTGTGGGCACTGTGGAGTCAAGTCCACTTAAAATGCCAAGTACGCAATCCATTACGGATGTTATAATTGTCGTTCCTTCAATCTTTTAGTTCCTTAATTCCTTTTTCCTTAATAAACTCAGCAATAGTGAGTTTGAAATGGAAAAATAGTTTCGGGCATGCTCCTTGGTTTAACCAATGTACTTGGCAGTAATGTATAAGGTCTCCATACTCTTAGTTCAGTATCATCGAAAACTGGTGCGCTGTGGAATAATGCATGCAACTTCATACATTTTACAGTTCGTACCGCCAATTTCTTCACGTGCTCAAAGGCGCTGAATTTTGAAAATTTGCGTACAGGCGCATTACAGAACAGTTGTTATGAGACTTTAGAAGATATTTTAAAATTTGCGATCAGACGGTTGAGAATTGATTTCTTTATAATTCGTGGAGGAGTAATTCATTTTCTGTTCCTGATTTCTGTTTTGTTTTGTTATCATTCAGAATACTATCACTGTCAGAGACGGAACGTCAAACGTACATATCTTTAAACATTAATTATCTAAATCTTTTCGTGCGAGCTCTGATTTCCCTTACTTAATTATGATGACCGTTTCTCCCTGTGTAGGTCGGTGTCAAGAAAATATTTTCGCGTTAGGGGTACAAACCTGTTGACATTTCGAGAATATTCCGCTGCAACGAAAAACGCCTTTGTTTAAATGATGCGCACCCAAAATCCTGTATCATGTCAGTGACACTCTCTTCCCTATTTCTCGATAATCCAAAACGTGCTGCTTTCCTTTGAGCTTTCTCGATGTACTCCGTTAATCCTACCTGATAAGGATCCCACACCGCACAGCAGTACTCCACAACTGGACGGACAAGCGCAGTGTTGGCAGTCTCTTTAGTAGATCTACTACAGCTTCTAAGTGTTCTGCCAATAAATGGCAGTCTTTGGATCGCTTTCCCCACAGCATTTTCAATGTGTTCTTTAAGTTGTTCGCAGTTGTAATTCCTAGGTATTTAATTGAATTTTCGGCCTTTGGATTTGATTGATTTATCGTGTAACCGAAGATTAACGGATTTCTTTTAGCACTCATGTGGATGATGTTGCACTTTTCTTTTTTTAGGGTCGATGGCCAATTTTCGAGCCACAAAGATTTATTTTCTAAACAGTTTTGCAATTTTTTTATGTTCTGATAACTTCACTAGATGATAAACGTACATCATCTGCAAACAACGTAAGACGGCTGCTCGGATTGTCTCCTACATCGTTTATGTAGATAAGGAACAGCAGAGGGCCTGTAACACTACCTTGAGGAACGCCACAAATCTGTTCTATTGGACTTGATGACTTTACGTCAGTTCCAGCGAACCGTGACCTCTCTGACAGGAATCCACGATTCCTGTCACATATAGTAACTGAGACGATATTCCATAAGCAAGCAATTTCACTACAAGACGCTTGTGTGGTACAGTGTCAAAAACCTTCGGTAAATCTAAAAATACGGAGTCAATTTGAAATCCCTTATCAATAGCACTCAACACTTCGTGTGTGTAAAGAGCTAGTTTTGTTTCTCTGAAAGAAATCTTGTAAACATTTGACCAGGGCCTTCGAAACAATTTTTTTCAAAGCAATGTTTTAAAATATTCTTTAACTGGCTGACACCTAGTACAACCATACCTTTCCGTACACCACATAAAAAATTCGAAGATTACTGGCCACCCGACAGAATGATAAGAGTGTTGCTATCACACTTCCCCAAGGCACTCCTGATAACACCCTTCTCTGATCACCAGTTGCCGTCGTGGTCAATGTACTGATTTCTATTTCATAAGAGGTCTTCTTTTACGATACATCTGGGATGTGTGCTTGTAACTGTTTGGAGTGGGACACTGTGTGAAACGGTTTCCTTTTTGTTTTTTGGTCATCAGTCTACTGACTGGTTTGATGCGACCCGCCACGAATTCCTTTCCTGTGCTAACCTCTTCATCTCAGAGTAGCACTTGCAACCTACGTCCACAATTATTTGCTTGACATATTCCAATCTCTGTCTTCCTCTACAGTTTTTTCCCTCTACAGCTCCCTCTAGTACCATGGAAGTCATTCCCTCATGTCTTAGCAGATGTCCTATCATCCAGTCCCTTCTCCTTATCAGTGTTTTCCACATATTCCTTTCCTCTCCGATTCTGCGTAGAACCACCTCATTCCTCACCTTATCAGTCCACCTAATTTTCAACATTTGTCTATAGCACCACATCTCAAATGCTTCGATTCTCTTCTGTTCCGGTTTACCCACAGTCCATGTTTCACTACCATACAATGCTGTACTCCAGACGTCCATCCTCAGAAATTTCTTCCTCAAATTAAGGCCGGTATTTGATATTAGTATTCTCTTGGCCAGAAATGCCTTTTTTTGCCATAGCGAGTCTGCTTTTGATGGCCTCCTTGCTCCGTCCGTCATTGGTTATTTTACTGCCTAGGTAGCAGAATTCCTTAACTTCATTGACTTCGTGACCATCAATCCTGATGTTAAGTTTCTCGCTGTTTCATTTCTACTACTTCTCATTACCATCGTCTTTCTCCGATTTACTCTAAAACAATACTGTGTACTCATTAGACTGTTCATTCCGTTCAGCAGATCATTTAATTCTTCTTCACTTTCACTCAGCATAGCAATGTCATCTGCGAATCGTATCATTGATATCCTTTCACCTTGTATTTTAATTCCACTCCTGAACCTTTCTTTTATTTCCATCATTGCTTCCTCGATGTACAGATTGAAGAGTAGGGGCGAAAAGCTACAGCCTTGTCTACACCCTTCTTAATACGAGCACTTCGTTCTTGATCGTCCACACTTATTATTCCCTCTTGGTTGTTGTACATATTGTATATGACCCGTCTCTCCCTATAGCTTACACCTACTTTTTTCAGAATCTCGAACAGCTTGCACCATTTTATATTGTCGAACGCTTTTTCCAGGTCGACAAATCCTATGAAAGTGTCTTGATTTTTCTTTAGCCTTGCTTCCATTATTAGCCGTAACGTCAGAATTGCCTCTCTCGTCCCTATACTTTTCCTAAAGCCAAACTGATCGTCACCTAGCGCATTCTCAATTTTCTTTTCCATTATTCTGTATATTATTCTTGAAAGTAACTTCGATGCATGAGCTGTTAAGCTGAGTGTGCGATAATTCTCGCAGTTGTCAGCTCTTGCCGTCTTCGGAATTGTGTGGATGATGCTTTTCCGAAAGTCAGATGGTATATCGCCAGACTCATATATTCTACACATGTAAGTAGTCTGTTTATGTTTTTTTATTGGTAACGCCACCTCTGTATGAAAATCACTGGCTGTGCTGTGTGCAGTCTGTGGCTGCTTTGCATTGTTGTAATACTCGCCATTGTAGTGTTAGGCAGCTGGATGCGAACAGCGCGTAGCGTTGCGCAGTTGGAGGTGAGCCGCCAGCAGTGGTGGATGTGGGGAGAGAGATGGCGGAGTTCTGAAATTAGCAACACTGGTTGTCATGAACTGCTGTATATATTATGACCTTTGAACACTAGTAAGGTAAATACATTGTTTGTTCTCTATTAAAATCTTTCATTTGCTAACTATGCCTATCAGTAGTTAGTGCCTTCCGTAGTTTGAATCTTTTATTTAGCTGGCAGTAGTGGCGCTCGCTGTATTGCTGTAGCTTGAGTAACGAAGATTTTTGTGAGGTAAGTGATTTGTGAAACGTATAGGTTAATGTTATTCAGGGCCATTCTTTTGTAGGGATTTTTGAACGTCAGATTGCGTTGCGCTAAAAATATTGTGTGTCAGTTTAAGCACAGTCTTGTATAATTGTTCAGAAGGAGACGTTTCATATGTCAACCCTTAGGCGAGGATACCTCACTGGAATCTTCTGATTTTTTTTCTTGTAGTTTGTGTAATTAGTGTAGCTATTGTTTATTGCTAGCGCATAATAGTAGAGAGAATCTCCTTTGTAGTTGCAGTCTTTCATTGTTGTTGTGGCATGCATGTAGATTTGCACCAAGTATTTCGCAGCTGCGCTTACAATTAACTAGATATTATTTTCAGTGTTTTCTTATTTTTCTCTTCAAATTGTGTTTTTCTGTGTTATCGTGTGAAATATTGTGACAATAATGGCGTGTGAAAAACGTAACACTAGGCTCCAAAGTAAACTGAGAAATGACAGCGAAGACGAAAGCAGTGTGTTAGCGCCACTGTGTAATGAATTAACTAATGTTCAACATAGTAACTTGGTAATTGTGCATAGGGAAATGGAGCGGGCGGCAAACAATGGCGTTGGCAATGAAACAATTAGTGAACAGGGAAGCATTATCGATCGATCGCTCGGCAACAGCTCACTTCAGGAATCCGAAATGACAGGACACAATTTTGCAAATACTGCAGATTCAGGTTTTGGGTCCTCACCGTTTTCTCAAATAAGTCAAGACACATTTTCTGTTTGTCAAAATGTGAATGTTGCCGGTGCCACTCCACTGCCAAATAGCACTGAGGAAAATGTTTCAGACACCATTGGACTGTTATTACAGTTAATGCAACAAATGGGACAAAGGCTACAAAAGTTAGACACAACGCTTGAACAAAATCAGAAACAAATGGGACAAAATCTTCAAAAGTTAGACACAATGGAACAAAATCAGAGACAAACACAGCAAAAGCTTCAAAAGTTAGACACAATGGAACAATACCAGAGACAAACACAGCAACTGCTTCAAAAGTTAGACACCACACTTGAACAAACACATGAAGATTTAACTACTGAGTTACATAACATTGAATCGAAATATCAAAAAGTCTGTAATGATGTAAAAACACAAATTTGTGAACATTTTCAACCTATTTTTTCGCGGCATGAAAATGCATTACAGACTCACGAAGCAGCCATAAAAGAACTGCAAACTATTGTTCATGAAAATCATGAGACCTTGCAAGCTATAATTGACTCAGTTGCATCTACCGATTCGGTTACGCAACTTGCAAAAACTCGGGAAAACTTAAAGGACACAGTAGATACTCTGAAAATTGGTTCAGAAAGACACATGGCGGAAATTAGTTCATTATCAGAGAAAGTAGTTGAACTTTCGGATCAGCTAAATAATTTATCTACGAAGGTAGATGATAATCTGAATAACACAGAAGAGTGCGAACAAATTAGGAAATTCAAACAAAATCAGAATCAAATTAATACGCAACACCAAAGAGAAATCCGGGAAGTACAAGATCAGCTGACACAGGTAATACAAGAATTACGTATTTCAAAGGACACTCGCGCCACAATACAGGAAGAGGGACATAGAAATACGGAACAGCCACAAAATAATAACACAGCGCATTTCGGAAATTATGAAAGAAATTGGCAAGGTACACCGAATTTTCAAATGGAACCGCCGAAACGACGTAACAATGACCGATATGCGACTCGCCGACATGATGACTTTGACTATAAGCTGTTCATTACTACACGTAAATTCAAAAGATTTAAGAATTCTGCCAATGACATTCATCCACAAGCGTGGCTCCATCAATGCTCTCATTGTTTTCCCCCCAACTGGTCATTAGAGCACAGATTAGAATTTATGTGTGGCTACTTGGAGAATGAACCAGCTGTAAGAATGCGATCGGTCATTCACGATTGTCACAATGAAGGAGATTTTTATCATGCCTTCCTCTCAGCATATTGGTCTCAAGCTACACAAGACCAAGAAAAACATAGCATAGCAACATTTCGAACAATCTGAATTTTCCAGTCTTGTGAAATATTTTTAGACATGTTACACAAGAATCAGTATCTTTCAAACCCATACAGCCCCTCAGAACTCATCCGCATTTGCTTAATCAAACTGCTTGAACATTTACGACATATTATTTTAGCAGGACGTTGCAAAGACGACATTGCCTGAACATTTACGACATATTATTTTAGCAGGACGTTGTAAAGACGACATTGAAGCTTTTCAAGGACTCTTACAAGAATTAGAAATTGACACTGACAATCGCGGAACGCGAAAACAGGAACACAACAATTACCGGTCACATCCGTCGCAATTCCGCGATGAAAGAAATAATAACTGGACACGACAAGGCTATTCTCACAACACAAATCGTGACCAAAACAGACACCACCCGTATGATAACCGTTGACAGAGTAGTAATAATTACAGGGAAAGATCACCTCTCCGCGGTAATGACTATCACAGAGACAATCAGAGAAACAGACAATATGTGAACCAAAACAATTATTATCAAGGCAGACAGAATAACTTCAGGCGCAACAGTTCAGCGCGCAGTTACGATTCAGGGAGAAATTCTCCAGCACGTGACCGACAAGAAAGAAACTATGGAATCTACCGACATGACGACAGACGATATAATCGTAACGACAGACCTGAATTGCATCAGAACTGGTGGGATTCAAACACGGCAGGGCCCTCTCGTCAAGGTGAATTTGTAGAAGTTAGGTCTCCAAATCCCAATAACGATGCACACCAACAAAGAGACAATAGGCAATGACTCATACCGCTGGCAGCCACGAAACGCACGTATGAAACTGACGACGCAGCAGCCGTAGCTAGTAATTACGTAAAAATGGAAGACATTAGGGACATCTTACTCCAGGAACACGACGTAAAACATAACAACATTGCATATCCTGTGATTCACATTACTGTAAATGACGTAAAATTTACGGCAGTACTTGACTCTGGCAGTCCCATTTCAGTAATTAGTGAAACAGCCTTTAGCAAATGTAACAAACTGAACGATTGCCCCACACTTCCGTTACGTAAGATTAAATTACAAGGTGCATTCTTTGGAAAATTGTAGATGTACGCCAACAAACCAACTTAGAATTCTTTTGTCAAAGCCACAGCTTCTCTATGAACTTTCTTATTGTTCCATTATTGTCGACGGAAATTGTATTGGGAGTAGATTTTTTGAATGAATACAAAGCAATCTTAAACTTTCACGATGCTGAAATAAGTTTAGAAAAAGAAGGTAAGTCAGTAGCTTTGAAATTTGAAGATTGGCTCTCAAACCATGACGAAGAAATTAATCGGCTTTACCTCCTGTCAGACAATAGTTCGGAATTTTCTACAGAACTTGACACTAACAATCACTCTGCAAGTACTGACAGGAATGATATCGATGGCGCATTTGATACTAATGAGTTAATTCGGAATAAAATTCAATCAATTGAGAATTGTAATGACAATGATAGGCAAGACCTTTTTGAGATTTTACAAGCTCATTCCACAGTTTTTACTCACAAAACAGGAACAATCAAGGGATTTCAATACCAATTTCGTGTTCGTGAGCATACTAAATTTTGTGTTAGACCATACGTAATTCCAGCACATTATAGGGACCGCGTTAGAACAGAAATACAATCTATGCTTGACGAGGGCATTATTGAGCCTGCAGTAAGGTCATACAACAATCCATTACATGTTGTTGAGAAGAAAAATGGATCGATCAGACTTGTCTTAGATTCGAGACAAATCAATACTATCATTATTCCTGAAACAGACAGGCCGCAAACGTTGGAAGAACTTCTTCAAAATTTTAGTGGTGTAAAAGTGTTGTCTTCCATTGATCTCAGATCCAGCTTTTATCAGATCGAACTTCATCCAGAATGTAGAAAATACACAGCTTTCCTTTGTTTCGGCGTTTGTTATCAGTTTCGGAAACTTCCATTTGGTTTGAACATTTCTTCATCAGCATTCATTCGCTGGCTAAATTCCATATTACCTGAGTTCTTAAAACGTCACATCACCTTATATGTGGACGATATTCTAATAGCTGAAGCTGCATGGGAACAACATAATCGGATCCTCAACAGTTCGTTACGTATTTTTGCAGAATCTGGAATTACAGTTAACTTGGAAAAGTCTGAATTCGGTAGGTCAAAGGTGAGGTTTCTGCGACATATTATTTCCTCTGAAGGCATTCAGCCGGATCCTGAAAAGTTAGAAGCAATCAGAGCCATTCCAGTTCCATCCACAAAAAGACAAGTCCGCAGTTTTCTAGGTCTCGTAAATTTTTACTGTCGTTTTCTGAATACGCAAATTCGTTACACCAAAACTTTGTTCTCTCATTGGAAAAAATACTATTTGGAACTTGGACGAACAAGCACAGTTGGAATTCAATTCTTTGAAAGAATCGCTACTTAACGCGCCAATACCAGCTCATCCAGATCTGTCACAAGATTTCTGCCTTAGCACGGATTCTTCTAAAGTCGGTCTTGGTGCCCATTTATTTCAAGAAGCCATAGAAAATGACACTACCGTTCAGAAAACCATTGCTTTTGCTAGCCGAGTGCTAACAAAATCTGAAAAAAATTATTCCGTTACTGAATGAGAAGCTTTAGCTATCGTTTGGGCATTTAACAAATTCCGTTTCTTTCTTTCTGGTAAGCACGTAAAAGTATACAGTGATCATCGTGCATTACAATTTCTTATGTCTTCAAAATTAAATCATGACAGGTTAAAACGTTGGGCATTGTTTCTGCAAGAATTCCACTTCACAGTAGTCTACATTCCCAGCAAGGAGAACATTGTTGCGGACGCACTGTCAAGTGCACCGGCTAGGCTTGAGAAAAGTAACAGAGAAGGCAACCTCGAGAAAAATTTCAGTATTCTTTACATTCAGAAAGTCGCCTTTGAAAACTTCATTACCACATCTTTAAAGGACATTGCTTATGAACAAGATAAAGATCCGATTTGGAAAGACATCAAAAGTAAATGGCATGAAAAGCCGCACACTCAGATTCGGCATTATTATCTGGTTAGAAACAACATACTCTTCAAACGCTGCACTGTTGATGACAAGCTATGGGTACTTTGCATTCCTGATGATTTTCTTAATAAGCTCATTTGGTACATTCATTTCAGCTATGCACATTTTGGTCCACGAAAACGTTATCATATTCTTCGGACCACTTGTTAGTTTAACGATATGGAAAGAGAATTCAAAGAGTCTTGTCTATTTGTAAACTTTGTCAAAAGGCGAAACCATCCACTATCTCACATCATGCTCCGTTGTTTCCTATTATTCCTTCTAAATTAAAAGAATTTGCTGCTGTTGATCTCTTGGGACCCCTTGTCAGAACATCGAATGGATTTTCGTACGTTCTAGTCACTGTTGAACTTACTTCAAAATTTGTTTCTTTCACTCCGTTACGTAAAGCCACTGGATGGTCTGTGTCCAACGCCTTCATTAAAAATTTCTTACGTGAAGTTGGACACGTTAGTAAAGTCATTTCAGATAACGGACCTCAATTCAGATCTGCTGTTTGGTCACGCATACTTCGGAATCATAAAATCAAACCTGTTTTTATTTCATTGTACTCACCACATTGTAACCCCTCCGAAAGGATTATGAAAGAAATCAATAAGCTTTGCAGACTTTATTGTCACAGAAAGCATCAGCATTGGGACCGATATTTACACTTATTTCAAAATGTGCTGAATGAAATGCCTCATGATTCCACTGCTTTACCACCTACTCTTGTACTGAAGAATGAAGAACCACCGAACAGAATCAGAGAGCTTGTACCTTTCCTGAATACACGTAAACTTCGACACAAAGACATAATTGATTTGGGTATTAAAAATATAAAATCTGCAGCAGCCAAAAGGAGAAAACTACACGGTAAAGCAAATGCACAGAAATTATACATTGGCCAGAAAGTTCTCATTAAAGCTCATTCATTGTCACATAAGAAGAAACACTTGAGCCACAAATTCTTTCTAGTTTACAATGGACCTTATAGAATCCGACGTATACCACATGATAATTGCGTTGAAGTTGAAACTCTGCGTACTAGGAAGAGCAAAGGATTGCACCACATTTCACATGTAAAACCGTTTATTGAAAGATAATCTGCTTTTTAACTTAGTCTTTGCCATAAAGTTTTTCACTTCACGCTACTAGGACAATTTATCACTCTGAGAAACTGTTGACATGCAACAATGTTTGAAGTTAAATATCCAGTCAAGAACCAAGAGAACTTGTTTAAACAGAAATTACGAATGCATTGTTGTTGCGAAATGACGATACAGTGTTATTGTGTGTGCATATTCTTGCTTGTTAGTTGCACGATTACGTAACGACTATAAGGCTCACATACTTAGAACATTTACCAGTACTGCTAATGAGATTTTAATGTAACATTTTGGTTTACCTGAAAATACATTCTGGATTTAAAGTACTTTCTGTGAAATACCAGATGACACAGTGGTTAGTTTATGCGACAGCTACACGATTTTATCATGACGCTACTAATGAGTGACAAATTACAATGATGCTTTTGTGGTGTATCTGTTTTATATCTGCACAGTTTTTCTGAATTCTTCTGTAAAGTAAAACATGTTTTAGTAGGAACTTTTGTGGTATAGCTACAAGGAGGCAGCCTTTTCCGTAGGACAACAATACGTTACAGCACAGTACTTTCTTCATCACAGCAATAAGCGTAATAACTGAGATATTTATACGCAAAGCATTTCACTTTTGTATATCATGAGGTAAGTACATTGACTTCAGCAGAACTTTGGTTACGGAGGACGATAACTACGACAGTTCCACAGAATTATCTTACAGCAAGACGCACATTTAGTGCTACAGGACACGCATTTGAGTGATTAATTTTGTACTTGAACCATTTATTTTTTAAGATTTTTGAATTACAAAGAAAGTTTTCCGTGATACATTTCATTCCATTGCTGTAATCTGTAACACCTGATGGTATAATTACATTAATCCTCAGGGGGGTACACGCTTACTTTGTGTATCATGTGCTTCGCAAGCACAAGGAGCCCTAGCTAATATGGTATTTTCTTATACAACTTTACACTTCGGTACCATATTTCTCTAACACAGAATTACACAGCTATCTGATTATTTGACAGAGAAACAAACATTTCTTTTACTACGTCAGTGACAGATGTTTACGCAGTTACATAGTTGGATAACTTCACACTTATGAAACTGTATTTTGTATTTACTTTGTGAACTGTTCATATTTTTTTGGAACCATTGTGATACTATGAGAGGTTTGAATGAAGTGTTTGGTATGGGATCATAATTTTTAAAGTATGTTTGAGGTAGATGACACTACTGAAATGAGCAGAGAATTTTTTTTAAGTTTTGAAATTATTGCAGAAAGCTACGACGTTTTTGAGATTTGGCTGAGGTTTTATGGTGTTATTATTATGATGAGTATGTGTATTATGCTGTTGCGGTATGTTTATGATCAGTAAGCTGATGCTATATGAGTTATTTGATTATGCTACGTATCTGTTATGATGAAATATTGAAGAAGCGTCGACGTATAAGGTAAGGAATAATAAGTAGTGGTTAGGGACTCTGGTTTGTGAAAAAGGTTGTTGGAAACCAAGAATCGTACTTTAAGAGTTATGAAATGTATGTAAATGTGTGAATGTATTACAATGCCGACGAAAATTTTTTGGACGCTGTTATATCAATAGGATTTTGTTTCTACATATTTGTAACGCAAATTCTTGGCCTGTGAAATATTTTTATATGAGACTGCCACTGTAGCGGAAACTGTTGTCGTAAACATTTGAGTAAGAAAGGTAAGTGACCTTGACGTAATGCGTTTTGGGCACCCAGCTGAGAGGTAGCCGGCTGACAAAAGAAAGCCATTAGGTAGAGAGAAAAAAAAAGGGGGCCATTATCCTCGCTATTGACATTCCTTTGTAGAAAGCATCGCGAATACGACAAGCTCATTACTTGGAAAGATACTTACATCTGCACACCTGATTATGACAAGCGTCTTTCTACGAGAGTTGAGGGAATTTCTACTAACTTATGAAATGTCACATGACTATTGAATGATATTTTTATGCTTTGGTTTGCGTAATTGCTTATTTCATTTGATATCTGGTTTCCAGCTGTGTTGCAGCATTGGTTTTATAAAATAAAATTAAATGCATTTGCTAATGTTAACACTTTCTGTCAACAGATCTATTAAATAATTACTTTATGATCCACATTCTTCGAAAAAGGAGCTCTTGGAATGGAAAGAACAATAAGAAGGGACTAATAACAGTAACTGCATATATAATTTTCTTTTCAAGTACTTAGTAATTTATTTTGTAGAATAAGTTCTGGTGCACCACTTTAATGACATAGATATTAAGATGTGAATAGACATTCCCTTATCTGCATTGTTGTCTTTAATGTAACATTTTTTCTGCTTGATCTTTGCCATGCTTAGGTATTAGTTGTAGCATTTGCTGCTGCTGATTGCCATGCATAGTGCTACTGAATGTCACTTTGTATTACTCTGTTAATCTAATTTTACTACTGATTTATTTTTCTTGTTGCTGCACATTGGCTCATATTAGTTGTAATGTTGCATTGCGTGGTAACTTAGATTTACTGCAGCTTGCTTTGACAATTTCCTTTTTTTTCCATTGCTGTTTCTATTAATTGTTTTATGTGCTGCTGCATTGCCTCGTCCCTTGGTATATATATCTGAGCTCAATAGATTTAAGTTAGCTTAAGAGGGGGTAGACTATATAAGAAACTAACTATGATGAATTGGAAGAAATGCATTGAGAAGCTATAAGAAACAGATTTGGCAAAAATGAGTATTGTGCACTGAGAAATAATTATTTTGAAAGAAATATGAACAGAATACAGAAAGCAGGTATAGATAGGACTTTTTGGGAATAATGATGAATGAAAGGAGATCTCCAAGAAGTAAAGAAAGTTTTGTTTGGAAAATACTGCAGTAAATCAAACCCTGTCCTTTCCTTTTGTATTATTATGCTATGTGCTTGTGTACCCTTGTGTATTTGTGTACTTCCTGTCTTTATGTGTTTATCTGATAAGACTTATGTTGTAGAATTTTTCTAATTCTAAGGTACATTCACTATGATGAGGAATACTGTTATCCTCAATTATAATTTGCATTTATAATATGTTATTTACTTTGTAAAGATGTTTAGACTTTATTTATTCTCTTTTGTTTTAATGCTCATGTGTGAAGTTGATGTTTCGAAAGTTATTCTGATCTTTTATGTATGAACTTATGTCATAATTCCTGTAACACTGATGTATATGTTATTTCGATTCTTTTGTAAAGCCTGTACTACAAATGTTATCTGTATTGTTATGTTCTTTAATGATGTATTTTGTACCTTTGTTATTGTATTCTTACGTTATAAAATTGTAATTGACACCAGTTCATCAAATTAAGTAACTTGTAAGTTACATTTCACTGCACACGTTTCTGTTGGTCATAGTATATGGACAATATGTGAGAAGTAGGGACTGTTAGTGTTTGCACGTGTCTTAATAATTCAGCAAGGGACTGGATAACAGCATTGCTGGTTCTAAGGACAATTCCAAAAAACTTTGTGAGTGCACAAATCATGGTTTATGGACTTGCTGTATTGTCCGCAAGAGTCCTCGATGGTGATTGTGCACCTGCACAGTAGCAACACACGGTTGCTGGCCATCTCTACATGGACTACAGTGGGTCTGCATCTTTGATGGCCCACCAATACCACAATCTCTACCAGGACTACAGTGGGTCTACTCTGTGATGACGTACCTACCAGTATTGTTCCAAACTTCGACTGACTCGGCTGTGGGTTTGCTCTGTTGTCTGCATGTCGAGAGTCAGCACTGTCTTTCCGTTGGAAGGTCAACACTACTTCTTCAAGACTGCATGGAAATCCACTACTTCTGTGTGCATTTTCTTTTACTGCTCAGACTTTGAGAAAGACACTGCAACTTTACTGTGACGAATGATGAGGACTGTCTTTATGGACTGTGAGAAAATTTTAGCTTTTGACCTACATTGTATCAATAAGTGTGTGCATTTGATATCTTTGTTATTGTAATTATGAAAAATTGTATCAAATCATTATTGGCCACTGACCAAAACAATTTGTAAAATTTTTTGTGGGGAGCATGGGGGCTATGTAAGTAGGCTGTTTATGTTTTTTTTATTGGTAACGCCACCTCTGTATGAAAATCACTGGCTGTGCTGTGTGCAGTCTGTGGCTGCTTTGCATTGTTGTAATACTCGCCATTGTAGTGTTAGGCAGCTGGATGTGAACAGCGCGTAGCGTTGCGCAGCTGGAGGTGAGCCGCCAGCTGTGGTGGATGTGCGGAGAGAGATGGCGGAGTTCTGAAATTTGCAACACTGGTTGTCATGAACTGCTGTATATATTATGACCTTTGAACACTAGTAAGGTAAATACATTGTTTGTTCTCTATTAAAATCTTTCATTTGCTAACTATGCCTATCAGTAGTTAGTGCCTTCCGTAGTTTGAATCTTTTATTTAGCTGGCAGTAGTGGCGCTCGCTGTATTGCTGTAGCTTGAGTAACGAAGATTTTTGTGAGGTAAGTGATTTGTGAAACGTATAGGTTAATGTTATTCAGGGCCATTCTTTTTTAGGGATTTTTGAAAGTCAGATTGCGTTGCGCTTAAAGTATTGTTTGTCAGTTTAAGCACAGTCTTGTATAATTGTTCAAAAGGAGACGTTTCACACACCAATGTGAATAATAGCTTTGTTGCCACTTCCCCCAATGATTTTAGAAATTCTGATGGAATGTTATCTATCCCTTCTGCCTTATTTGACCGTAAGTCCTCCAAAGCTCTTTTAAATTCCGATTCTAATACTGGATCCCCTATCTCTTCTAAATCGACTCCAGTATCTTCTTCTATCACATCAGACAAATCTTCACCCTCATAGAGGCTTTCAATGTATTTTTTCCACCTATCTGCTCTCTCCTCTGCATTTAACAGTGGAATTCCCGTTGCACTCTTAATGTTACCACCGTTGCTTTTAATGTCACCAAAGGTTGTTTTGACTTTCCTGTATGCTGAGTCTGTCCTTCCGACAATCATATCTTTTTTCGATGTCTTCACATTTTTCTTGCAGCCATTTCATCTTAGCTTCCCTGCACTTCCTATTTATTTCATTCCTCAGCGACTTGTATCTCTGTATTCCTGATTTTCCCGGAACATGTTTGTACTTCCTTCTTTCATCAATCAACTGAAGTATTTCTTCTGTTACCCATGGTTTCTTCGCAGCTGCCTTCTTTGTACCTATGTTTTCCTTTCCAACTTCTGTGATGGCCCTTTTTAGAGATGTCCATTCCTCCTCGACTGTACTGCCTACTGCGCTATTCCTTATTGCTGTATCTATAGCGTTAGAGAACTTCAAACATATCTCGTCATTCCTTAGTACTTCCGTATCCCACTTCTTTGCGTATTGATTCTTCCTGACTAATATCTTGAACTTCAGCCTACTCTTCATCACTACTATATTGTGATCCGAGTCTATATCTACTGTTTCACAGTAGCGAAGATGTATAAGTACTCATAGCATTTAATATACCCGTCTTAGAATCACTGTAGGCTGGATGGTTTTTGTTGTTGTTTTGGTCCATACTTCTTTCTTTACTCATCAGTCTTTTGACAGGTTTGAGTCAGCTCTCCACGATTTCCTCTCCTATGACAATCTTTTCATCTCACAGCAACACTTGCAACCAACGTCCTTAGTTATTTGCTGGCTGTATTCTAGTTTCTATCTTCCCCTCCACCCCCTCTACTACCAGGGAAATTATTCCCTGATGTCTTAACAGACGTCCTCTCATCGTCCCTTCTTCTTGTCAATATTTTCCATATATTCCTTTCCTCGTCAAGTCTGCAGAGAACATCCTCATTCCTTACCTTAACAGTCCACCTAATTTTCTACATTCTTCTGTAGCACACATCTAAAATGCTTCGATTCTCTTGTGTTCCTGTTTTCCCAAAGCCCACGTCTCATTGCCACACTATTCTGTGCTCCAAACATTCATTCTCAGAAACTTCTTCCTCAAATTGAGACCTAAGTTCGATACGAGCAGATTTTCCTTGGCCAGAATGCCCTTATTCCCAGTGCTTGTTTGCTTCTTATTTCCTACTTGCTGCGATCATCTTTAATTATTTCGTTGCGTAGGTAGCAGAATTCCTTAACTTCATATACTTTGTTAAGATACTCGCTGTTTTAATTTGTGCTACTTCTCATTGCTTTCGTATTTCTTTGATTTACTCTCAGACCAATTTCTGTACTCAAATGCTGTTCATTCTATCAAGCAGGTCCTGTAATTCTGCTTCACTTTCACTGAGGATGGCAATGTCATCAACGAATATTGTCACTGATATTCTTTTACCGACAGCCGGAGTGGCCGTGCGGTTATAGGCGCTACAGTCTGGAACTTCGTGACCGCTAAGGTCGCAGGTTTGACTCCTGCCTCGGGCACGGATGTGTGTGATGTCCTTAGGTTAGTTAGGTTTAAGTAGTTCTAAGTTCTAGGGGACTGATTACCTCAGATGTTAAGTCCCATAGTGCTCAGAGCCATTTGAACCATATTTATTCACCTGGAGTTTTAATCACACTCTTATACCTTTCTTTTATTTCCGTCATAGATTCCAAAGCACTGGCACTGTCTTACAACCTTTTTAATCGATCTATTTCGCTCTTCGTCTTCCACTCTTATTGTTCCCTCATGTTTCTTGCACATATTGTATATTACCCGTCTTTCTCAATATCTTACTCCTATTTTCTCAGAATTTCAAACATTTTGCAACATTTTACATTTGCAAACGCTTTCTTCAGGTCAACAAATCCTATTATGGAGTTGCTGGTAAATAACCAAAACGGTTGTTACTCGTTAAGTCGTTTTGAAGGTACCCTTAAATTGTTTGTGTTATTTTGCACCTACCTTCTCCGTTTACAAGAGCCTGAAAACTATTTTTGCAGTCAGCCGGAAAGTGATGCAGACTGTACTGACCATAATTTCCATTCTGCAAGTTCACGTTACTCATTGTGCTCAATGAAAGGAAATGATCCTTTCTGCTATTTTTTCAGCGGGCTCAGAAACTACGACTGTAAATAAAAGTTTTGACGTTTAGGTGGTTGGTATATACAGCGAAAGTTCATGTGCACAAAATATAAGTCTCAATATTCTAAAGTTAATTTCTCGTCTTAAACGTGAAAAATAATATCGCCACTTGCCACGCGGCTTTCTCAACATTGTGGGCGGCACACAAACAGTAGCTTCCGTGAGTTCACTTTCTACTTTTACTGAAAACACTTTTGATAGCTGCTCAGCTCTGATGCCATCTGAGGAACAGCAGGGACCCACGAGAAAGACAGGCTGCGGCTCATACACTATGTGACCAAAAGTATCTGGACACCCCCAAAACAAACGTTTTTCGTATTAGGTGCAACGTGCTGCCACCTACTGCCAGGTAATCCATATCAGGTACCTTAGTAGTCATTAGACATCGTGAGAGAGCAGAATGGGGCGCTCCGCAGAACTCACGGACTTCGAACGGAGTCAGCTGATTGGGTTTTAAAAAAGAGATGGGGCCACTCCACGCCCGCACCAACGTGGTGACGAAACCAAAAGTTCTACTGTCACCTCCGTAAACATGTTAGTTATCTAGTAAGTGGATCACAGGATGCTGGGCTGTGATGTTGTCCGTGCGTCTGGGTAAGACTACGCATTAACACGGTCCATCAGGTGATGGATAGTGGACGAAACGTGAGTGAGGATAGAGATTTGAAGAGCAGAGGGAAAAAAAGCCATGGATCGTGCCGTGGGACAAAAACCTCTGCGACAGTGGGATGGGTAGGAAGAGCAGTAGTGGCTTACTAGCTGCGATAGTTCATGCAAGGTTGGATTTGTTAGTATAGGTATCATGCATCATTACTGTGACAAGCGATGGCGATGTGTCCCAGTTGCTGCAGCTGCTACATTCCTGGAACAAACAAGATCGTTATACAGTAGTGGGAGATCGGCCACAGATCATCATCACTGTGTGGGGGATGTGTGGAGCTTGTTTACATGCAGTGTAGGGTACGGCTTTCTTGTGTGGCGCTAGTTATTCGGCAGTGTATTTCAGCTGGATATCCAGTAATGGCGTCTGATTATCAGGGGCTCGCCTGTGCCGTTATGTTTGCGTATGCTTGGCCATAGATGTTATGTCCTTACAAGTATGTCTTTTTGGTCTTTTATGTTGTGGTCGTAGTTCCCCAGATTCAGAATGAACGGGTTCTGCGAATGTCTGGAGTTCCTGTATAGTCTTGTGGTGAGTTTATGGATTACCTCCGTGAGAGTCTCAAGTCGGTATTCCAGGTTAAGGTCCGCGATGCGTGTGTATCGTGGAGCATTGCTTATGATTTTGAGTACTTTGTTTTGTATGAGCTGCGGACGGCGCAGGCGTGTAGGCGCAGCGTATCCCCAGACAGGAGCTGCGTACGTCATCAGGGGTCGGATAAGTGTCATATACATGGACCTCGACACCCTTCTGTTCAGTGTGCTACGCCTGTTGAGCATAGGATAGAGCTGTTTGAGCCTCGCGCTAGCTCGGTTGGTGATGTGTTGTATGTGGTCCCCCCAGAGTAATTTCTCGCGGAAACGTATTGGACGTGCATGTAGAATTATTGGTCTGCAGTAGCGGTGTTTGCGCAGTTGCTTCGGTCTTCTAGTGAACAGAACGGCTTCGCACTTGTTGACGTTTACTCTAACACGCCATTTCTCCAACCACGGCTCAGCCACTCTGAGTGCAGTCTGTAGGCGTGACGTAATGTTTGATGGTTTCCAATCTTGCGCAAGGATGGCGGTGTCATCCGCGTAGATTGCCATCGATGTGTTGTGTGTGGTTGGGAGATCGTTTATGTAGAGGTTAAACAGCAGGGGCCCTAGGATCCTTCCCTGGGGTACTCCCGCGTGTATACCGTGTCGTGTTGATTGTTTTCCCTGCACGTCAGTGTTGAAACTCCTGTCTGTGAGGTATGAGTGTATTAGACGTAGCAGCCCGTCGGGGAATCCCGCGTCGCTGAGTTTGCGGATGAGGCCGTTGTGCCATAGACGGTCGAAAGCCTTTTCGATGTCCAGGAACACCGCCCCTGTAGCTTTTTTTATGCTGAAGCCATATGTTATATGTTCAACGACCCGTAGGATTTGTTGTGTTGTGGAGTGGTGATTCCTGAAGCCGAATTGCTCTGGTCTCAGGATGTCATTTGTTATGCAGTGCCTAGTGATGCGTTTGAGAATCGCCTTCTCAACAATCTTACTGAGCGAGCTCAGAAGGCTGATGGGTCGGTAATTTTGAGGGAGGCTGTGGTCTTTCCCCGGCTTCCTGAACATCAGGACCTTGGCCGTCTTCCAAAAGGCGGGGAAGTGTTGGTGTTTTAGTATGGCATTCGTTATGTGTGTTAGGTACTCAGTTGCTTTATCCGTGAACACCTGGAGGACACGGTTTTGAATGCCATCATGACCAGGGGCTTTCCTAGCAGCGGAATGCATTATAGCCCAGGAGACTGCGGCTGTGCTAGCATGTCGAATGTCGTCGCGCTATGGTTGGGCTATAATGCAGTAGCAAGTGTGAACACTGGATCTGATGGTACCAGGTTCGGTGTGAATGACGCTGCGAGTGTTCGGGCCATTAGTTCTGCTTTATCTTCCGCTGAGTATGCAGGTCCGTCAGGCCCTTGAAGCGTTGGGGTGTATATTTTCTCCCTGGTGAAGCGTCGGGCTAGTTGCCACACGCCAGATCGTGCGGTGTCCAGCCCTTCGAGTTTTTGGTTCCACTGTTGTGTTCTATGTGTTTGTATTTTATCGTGTATGATGCCCTGTAACCTGTTAATGTGCCGTTTGAAGTACGGACTCCTGGTGCGCTGCCATTGTCTCCTGAGGCGATTCCTCATTGAGATTACGCCCAGGATTTCCTGGGGCAGGGCCGCACTGCGTTGTTGTGAGGTGCGATCAGGTATGGTGCCTGCCATTGCGTCCTGGACGGCGTTAGTGAGAGTTTCTACTGCCTCGTCAATTTTTGCTGTTTCATTAATTTCGTGTATAGGTGGGATGTGGCTATCGAGCGTTTGCTTGAACAATGTCCAATTCGTACGCCCGTAGTCCAACATCTTGCGTTGTTCCATGTGCTGCAGTGTTTCCTCAATATATAGTATTACAGGTTTGTGGTTTGAGGGCAGATCGTTTTCAACGGCAACGTTGAGTGTCGATGTAACGCCCTTGATGAGGGCCATGTCTATCACGTCTGGCCTGTGTCCCCTCTGATAGGGAATATGCGTCGGTTCAGTCGGCGCTAGTATAATGTAGTTTCTGCCTAGTGAATGTTCGTACAGTTTTTTGCCGTTGGGATTTCGTATGTGTGAAATGTTGAGTAATGTGCTGATATCGCGTGTTGAAATGCCTACAGGGCTGTTGTATACCGATATCAGTGTGGTGTAGACTTTCTTGAACTTGACTCCGACGGTCGTAGCCTCGATTTCTTCCAGTTCAGGGAGCTCTATGTTTGTGTGCTCAATGTCTTTGTGTATGACGATTGCAGTTCCACCTGCCTCGGCGCCGCCCGGTCGGTCGGTACAATAGACACAGTAGCCACGAAAGTTTAATTGTTTGTGCGGTTTAAGCTTAGTCTCGCTCAGTAGCGCGACAAGGATTCCCTTGCGCTCCATGAACGCGGCAAAGTAGCCCTTTTGTTGTGGATCGAGTCTGCATTCCAGAACAGTATCTGTGATAGTGTGTGGGGGTCTTCAACCGACATTTCCACGCTAATAAACAGCCCCAGGTCCACTGTTTCCGATTTGATAGTGAAGTGGAAACGTGAAGGGTCACGTACAGCACAAAAGCGTACAGGCTGACCTCGTCAGTTGACGGACAGAGACCGCCTAGAGTTGAAGACGGTCGTAATGTGTAACAGGAAGACACCTATAAAGACCATCACACAGGAATTCCAAACTGGATCAGGATCCACTGCAAGTACTGTGACACTTAGGCGGGAGGTGAGAAAACTTGGATTTTATGGTCGAGCAGCTGTTCATAAGCCACACATCATGCCAATAAATACCAAACGACGCCTCGCTTGGTGTAAGGAACGTAAACATTGGACGATTGAACAGTGGAAAAAGGTTGTGTGGAGCGACCATCACGGTGCACAATGTGGCGATCCGATGGCAGGGTGTGGGCATGGCGAATGCTAGGTGAACGTAATCTGCCAGCGTGTGTAGCGCCAACAGTAACATTCGGAGGCGGTGGTGTTGTGATGTGGTCGCGTTTTCCATGGAGAGGGCTTGCACCCTTTTTGTTTAGCGTGGAACTATCACAGCACAGGCCTACATTGGGGGTTTAAGCGCCTTCTTGCTTCCCACTGTTGAAGAGCAATTCGGAGTTGGAGATTGCATATTTCAACACGATCGAGCACCTGTTCATAATTCACGGCCTTTGGCGGAGTGGTTACACGACAATAACATCCCTGAAATGCACTGATCTGCAGAGAGTCCTGACCTGAATCCTATAGAACACCTTTGGGATGTTTTGGAACGCCGACTTCGTGTCAGGCCTCACCGATCGACATCGGTATCTCTCCTCAGTGCAGCACTCAGTGAAAAATGGGCTGCCATTCTCCAACAAACCTTCCAGCACCTGATCGAACGTATTCCTGCGAGAGTGTATGCTGTCATCAAGGCTAAGGGTGGGCCAACACCATATTAAATTCCAGCGTTACCGATGGAGGGCGCCACGAACTTGTAAGTCATTTTCAGCCAGGTTTCCGGGTACTTCTGATCACATAGTGTACTTTACGCAGTTAGGCCTGAACTCACTTAACTCAGCAGATAAAATACGTTTCTAAACTTCTTAACTCGCAGCTGGGTGAGAACTGCATCTTCGACAGGAATCTTCTATTATGAAGTCTTAATGATTAACAGTACTAGAGCAAAAACTAAGATCAATACTCGATATAAATGGTATAACGGATTATTTACAGCATTTCGTCTCTTCTGCTTAACTGTCCTCGAAGGAAGTGGTGCCTTATGCAGCTGTTCATGATTTTAAATTTTTTGTACCCTAGTACAGCCGTAACAAATTATAAGTAGCCCTAAGGACTTCCGATCATTGTAGGACTAATAACAGTAAAAGACCATAATAGTGCATTCCAGTAGAAGATGCAATAGTCGTTTGTACGTACACACCTAGTTAAGAGCTAACAGGTGTAGAAACTTAGTTTGTCTGCTGGGTTGAACGAGCGAGCGAGTTATCACAAGCCTACCCTCGTGATGTACGCACTGCAGCCTATCTTTCTCGTAGGCCTCGAGACACAGACCGCAGAGGTATCTGACTGAGGTGGACAGATGGAAAACTTGGTGCGAAGTGTTTTTTCTCAAGTGCCTCTCTGGCCGTGTTTATATATGGACGCAGTGGACCGCCAAATGGGTCATTAGCTATTGACCGCCTTACGCACAGCCCTTTCTCGGACATGTATTAATTAATATCTCTGTCGTTTAACAATTTACAATATTCTCAATTTTTATGTAAATAGAGTTAAGTTTGCTCTTGTTACTGAAAAAGTTTTACCTCGACTGCATTTAAACTTTAGCGGCAAGAATCTTTAGAACGGAACCGGGAGTAGAACGTGGTCCGTGAACTGCCTGTTTATGATTCCTTGTAATTTTTATTATATACAATACGGTCTTGAAACTTGGTTCAGCTGTATTGTTGCATTAATGCAATCTAGTGCTATAAGCAGAACTTTCCATTACAAATAAAAATGATATTTAACCTATTTTGAATAAGGACGTTTCCGTTCCAAATTTGGTTTTTAATAAATATGTAGCTTACTGGTGTCACATATATAAGATTGTTAGATGTAAGATTACTAATAAATATTCATCTTTTGAGTCTAACATTTTGCGCCTTCCAGTTTTTGTAGAAACGGCGATTTTGACCAAAATTTTTCTCTGGTCGAGTTGAGACCTATAAGTTTTAATTGTGCGATGCATTTCCATATTCTGACCAGTTTTTTAAACTTCGTAGTCGTATTATTCAGCGCCACTTATAACTTTGTTAAGGTCATTTTTTTGGCCGGACATATGCATTCGATAATTTTAGGACTTTCCATTGTTAATATTCATACACCTTAGCATACACTGACGAAGTTTGGAGGAATTTTTTTAATTTTTAATTTCCCTCTGATATTATGGTGCAATCCTTCGTATGTTCAGCGTTATGATGAAGTGGCTCTGGTAGTAGTGAAGTGGGGTAAGACCGGCACACTTGCTCGTCTCTGAACCGCGTGCAATGATAAACCACTTGTTTCGCCTCACTATAGAGATGCCTTGAATTTTCTTTAGTCTCCCTTCCATTATTAACCGCAACGTCAGAACTGCCTTTCCTTAAGCCAAATTGGTCGTCTTCCAACACATGCTCAATTTACTTTTTTGTCAGCAACTTGGATGCATGAGCTATTAAGCTGATTTTGGGATAATTATCGCACTTATTGGATCATGCAGTCTCGGGAATTGTGTGATGCTGTTTTATTCCAAGTCTGGTGGTATATCGACAGCGTCATACATTCCACACACCAACGTCAATAATCGTTTTGTTGCCTCTCCCCTAATGATTTTAGAAATTCCGATGGAATATTATCTTTCTTAACTGCCTTATTTCATTTTAAGTCTTCCGAAGCACTTCTACATTCTGATTATAGCACTAGATCCCTTATCACTTCCCTTTCGACATGTGTTTCTTTTTCTATTACATCAGGTATGTCGTCCCCTTCATAGAGGCCCCCAATGTGTTCTTTCCACTTATTCGCCCTCTCCACTGGATTTAACAGTGCAATTCCCATTGCGCACATAATGTTACCGCCCGTGCTTTTAATTGCATCGAAGGTGTTTTGACTTTTCTATATAGTAAGTCAGTCTTTCCAACAATCATTTCTTTTTCGAATTCATCACATTTTTCATGCCGCCATTTCGTTTCAATTTCGTTGCAGTTCTTATTTGCTTCATTCCTTTTTTCGTCAAGTAACTGGAGTATTTCCTCTGTTATCCATGGTTTCCTCACAATTACCTTCCTTGTACCTAAGTTTATCTCTCCAACTCCGTGATTACCCTTTTTAGACGTGTCCATTCCTCTTAAACCGAAATTACTACTGAGCTATTCATTATTGCAGTATCTATAGCCTCAGAAAACTTCAAGCATATCTCTTTATTCCTTAGTACTTCTTTGCGCACTGATTATTCCTGACTAGTCTCTTAAACTTCAGCGTACTCTTCATCATTCCCTAATTGTGAACTGAGTCTATGTCTGTAGCCGGGTACGCCTTTATATCTGCCCCTGGGTACACCTTTTAGTCCAATATCTAATTTCGGAATGTGTGCGTGACCGTGGTGTATTCTGATTAAAATCTTCCTGTATCTCCCGGCCTTTTCAAAGTATATATCCTTCTCTTGTTATTCTTGAACCGAGTGTTCGCTCTTACCATCTGTAATTTATTGCAGAACTAAGTTAGTCTTTCTCCTCTCTCATTCCTAGTACCAATGTGATATTCTCCCTTAATCCTTTCCCCTATTCCTTCCTCTACAACCGCATTCCAATACCAATGTCAATTAGACTTTTATTTCCATGTTCGTACTGAATATATCCTCACTCTCTTTGTCTCTTGATTTCCTGCTTACGAAGACGGCATGTCTACATGAAATATTGCTGTCGGTGTTGGTTTGCTATAGATTCTGATGAGAAAACCTCATATCCCCGAGATGTTCACAGTAATCCTATACTCTTTGCTACTACCCTACACCTGCCTAACCAGAACTTTCTGTCTTGGTCCGTACTAACTCCTCCCAAAGGAAGGAGACCAGAGAGCATGCAAAAAAAAAAAAAAAAAAAAAAAAAATGGTCCAAATGGCTCTGAGCTGAATGGGACTTAACATCTGTGGTCATCAGTCCCCTAGAACTTAGAACTACTTAAACCTAACTACCCTAAGGACATCACACACATCCATGCCCGAGGCAGGATTCGTACCTGCGACCGTAGCGGTCGCGCGGTTCCAGAACCGCTCGGCCACACCGGCCGGCAGAGAGCATGCAATAAAGTATTTGTTTCACAGTATCGAATATGAGAAAGTGCTCATAGCTGCTGAGGTATGAATTTTAGAGGCCATATTTACTGAGACTTTGCCTCTAGCATCGTGCATTTTAATTGTATTCGTTTATATATTTTCTCCGTTGCAAATGAAGAAATACACAAAAACCTCACAGTATCCATGGTCCATGATGAGGCAGTGGCATCGACGGACTAATATCTTTTACTCTACACACAATGAACGATGTATGACTTTCCGGCATACTTCATACTAATTTTATGCTGTTGAGCGGTAGTCTGTTGTTGGCTATTCCTCTGTTGAAAATTATTTTCCCTACAATGATCGGAGAATGAAGCTCAGGTGTAAACTAGACCCCATATTCGAGTCTTTTTTAATACTTTTAGTGGCTTTCGGCAAGTGCCCACACAGCCATCTCAGTATGTGAATGTCATTTATGACGGTATGAATATGAGGACAACATAACATACAGTCCCCATCCTGGAAAGATCTCAGATCCGGTTGGGAGTCGAAGCCCAACCCCTTCGGGTAGCAATCCGCCGCACAGATCTCGTAGCTACCGAGGTGGACGTATATTCGAGTCTTGACTCGGCTCTTGCAACGTTTACCTGCATGTACGTGTTCGTGGACAGCGTGAAGAACTTGCCCAAGCGTATGACCAGCGGCCGTGACGTCCGCAGCATGATGATGGTGAGAGAGCTCTTGAACGGCGGGTCGGCGTCCGACCAGCCACAGCTGAACGCCGAGTGCAGCAGGCGCTCGCTCTGTAACACGACGCACACACCCACATTCACACTGTCATTCAGCTTTAAAAGTCATTTCGGTATTCGGCTCATTGCCTCATTTTCTCAAGTACATGCATTTTATCGCCAAAAACCCAGGGAAGCTGAGGGCTGTTCATCACACATGCACCAACCCCGGTATGCCGGTTTCAGCCTCATGGTAATTTTGCGGTTCATCACTAATTAAGTAATCGTACTGATAATATGTCAGTAAGCTGAGCTGGTACGTTGCCCTAGTAAACTGTTCCCGGGCTATGTGTGTGACATATATTGTTATTTCAGCAGCTCGAGCGAACACCTAAATTAGCTGACTCAAAGTGTTTACACATTTAACCGTGAACGTGAGACTTTAATCACGTTAGTATTTGAAAGTGTTGCATAAAGTTTCATTGCTGTCGGTACGTTGTAACAGACAGAGGGGCACCCTATATGGCACACACATAAATTTCCGTGTCTTATCCACTTGTACCTCAGGACACTACGATGATAAAGAAAGGTGTATGCTGCAGAAGATGTAAAAGTGCGGATACAACAGAGTTGTGTTCTAGAATAAAGTATTGAATTTGATGTAATTGCTTGTGCTGCCTAACTAATTTGATGAAATCAACACCAGCTACATTTATTTATCGAAATAGCAGTGAAAAAGGCAGCAAAGGAAATTATAAACCTCTGTTTTTTTTTAAGAATAAGAGCTGTTTGCAGCGGTGTGCCAGTGGTCTCTGCACAAAACCTGATGCAAAAGATGAATGCGGGTAAATCTGATCATGCATTTACGCCTCTCCCCCCATAGAAATGTTAATAAAAACGGGATGGGGGATTCCGTGTGTTTTACAACTATGAAGAATTGAAGCTTGAAAATAATAAACTACACTGTTATCATGACACGTGTGGAGAGGAGTGCGTCTACATACCTGATCAGTGATCGACTGTCCGAGGAAGCAGACATGTAGGCCAGGAAAGACATCATCCTCTTCACAACCGTCGCTGGCGATACGACTCCCTGAAACATCTGTCAAGCGAATAATAATGCTATGACTAAATACATAATCATAAACATGCGGAAACGAGTTTCAAATCACCTTACAAACCGTTAATGGGTCACCGAGATACGTGTTAGTTAATCTGAGAATTACATGCTCATTACTGCAACCGCCTTTACTTACACTCAAAATAAGTAGAATATCAATGCTACCATGTTGCGAAGTATAAACGTAATCTTGAGTCAGGCACGTGACACTTTTTTGAAGATATGACTCTGGAAACGGTACTAGAAGTTACAAATTAGTGTTTTGTGTCTCAGGTTGCCTGCATTGTTGGTAGGATTCATTTCTGAAAACATCGTTCGGAAATATGAAGGTTTACGTTAAGCAACGTTTAGTATCAGGCACTCAATATGTTGAGGTCTTTCCCACTATCGCAACAGCCAAACCGTAAACTGCAGACGTAACCTACGCAGAGCAGGAGGTAGGGAGATAACGCTGGCTTTCTGTCAGCCATTTTAATGATTTCTGGTTGGTAGATCCCTGAAGTTGAACCATATAGCTTTTCCCTGAAATTATTATCTGCCACCTGGCCAGAGTCATCCTGGACACTGTAAAGATACATCACCTGCTGCTCTGTGTCTTGAAGATATGAGTTTCATTAATGGCAGCAACTCAGCTGGTTAAAAACGGTCCCGACCGTGGATATCTGTAAAGATTAGCAATGAATCACGTAAAAGGCAGTCATGTAATTAAGTTACTTTTTGGTTGTGCAATTTCATTTAATTGTTCATTCTCCCCTGTCTGTACCTTCTTGGGACGCAGTTTTACTCAGTTTTGTGCCATTGTTTTCAAGTAACGAGAATTCAGCCAGTTATGGTAGGTAATAATGACTGTTTAAAGTTCTTACTTCTTACAGTATGTTGCGTACGCTCAGAGATGCTAATAGTTGCAGAAGAAAGCACCCAAAGTGACCTATAATGAAGAACTAACATCTATAATGAAGTACTAACTTCTGTGAAGAAATGGCACATGTATCCTGTCAGTTCTTGACCGAGCGAGGTGGAGCAGTGGTTAGCATACTGGACTCGCATTCGGGAGGACGACGGTTCAATCCCGTCTCCAGCCATCCTGATTTAGGTTTTCCGTGATTTCCCTAAATCGCTTCAGGCAAACGCCAGGATGTTTCCTTTGAAAGGGCACGGCCGATTTCCTTCCCAATCCTTCACTAACCCGAGCATTAGCTCCGTCTCTAATGACCTCGTTGTCGACGGAACGTTAAACACTAACCACCACCACCTGTCAAATCTTGACTAGATTTCAGAGTGGTGCAAAGACTGGCATTTTGTTTCATATATTAAGAAATTTGAAACTGTACTCGTCACAAATCGAAAAAATAATATTCTATGTTTAGAGTGTCAGTAAATCATGAATATATTCAATCAACTTCAAAATAACCGCGTGCAACAATTTATCATACATGAAATGATCACATAGGCACATTTGCGAATAAAGAAAGTCACAGCTCTCTCTGTCGGCACACTAGGATAAGGTAGTCAGTTTACAATGGAGGCTGCTTACAAATCACTTATGTGTTTCATCTTAGCATAATGTCAAAAATGTGACACAATCCATACAGAAAAAACAGAAGATGCTGAACGCATCAAAAGAAGAGCAGTACGAACGTCAAAAGGTATAACATGAATTTTGCCGTCTTTTGCGGCTGTATGTGGTGTCATTTCGACCAGACGCGTTTTGCGTTATTTAAAGCATTTTCAGTGCATATGTAACAATTGTGGCTTTGTTCGCAAATCGGTTAAAGGAGATCATACATAGTTTGATCTTAAAAGTCTACTACTGACTTTCTTGGCCGCTACATTCTTTGTATGCTTTACTTCTAGTCATGGGCGTTCGATTTTTTAGCACACTGTAGTGCGCTAACGAACAATAGAACAGGTACATTTCTTCGATAATCAAGTCAGTTTCACCGAGGAAGAAGAGGATGTATATTATATGTTAAGAAAGCTTAATGAAGTATATGAGCAGTGGGGTATGAAAGCAAATGGTTGTTGGCGGTATAGGAATAGATCATGACATGGGTTATGGATCGGTGGTAAAATGTAGTAGACCATGTAAATATTTTTAAAGGAAATCATATTCGCCGTTGACTGTAGAAATTATTTAGTTCACAATTCCAGTTTCAACTTTTGGGCCATTATCAAGTGGTACTGCAAAAGCTGGTGAAAATAATGCATCACTTACATTTTGTTTCAGTATATATCAGGCTTTAAACTTCTCCGACCTGCATACATGTCATCTTCAAAACCAAGCCATCAACATCAAAAGAGTGCGAAACTCTGCCCTACGTAGAATGATGTAGTTTACGTGAACTGTTATCAATATTAACATCCTCCACATCAATCGGTACAAATCGATGTCCTAACACACTGTCTACATGTGAACTGAGGCCGCTTGCTCGAAAATACAGTCACAAGTTAGACTGTATGTGGATTTATCGGAGATAGTTCATTACAGTGATACCAATTTTGTAAGATTCATATCATAACATTCTCTTACATCTGCTGCGACATGCAGCTTTCTTTATCATCGTATAGTCCTGAGGTACAAGTGGATAAGACATGGAAATTTATTTGATACAGAGTAGCAAAAAATAGGTATGTTATCTATTGAAAAGGTCTTACACTGGCTTGCGTACTTACACAGAATATGGCAACAGTAAAATTACGTACTAGCTTGTTTGCATATACATTTCACCTGAAAATAACGGAAAGGAAAACTACAAAAGGCACAAAATGTTCACCATTGATACAGCCAACAGTGCAGCACAAGAAATTGAGACAATACATCAAAAGAGCTCATAGATACAGGGTATATATTTTTACCAAGCCATAATTTGGTAACGCAATTATGTAAGATCTCTGTCTATATGTAATAACAAAATTCAAAGTGCTCTACATGCTGTCGAGAAAAATGTAAAAAATAGTTATACTGTATTACAATGCACTGCTAAAACGGCTTAGATCAGGCAAGATTAAAGATAAAAAGAAATTAATTTACAAAAAATAGAATATATGAGAATACACTTGATTCTCCGGCGTTAGTATGCATAAAAATTGCAGTACAGTAGAAAACATAGGGAGGACTTATAAAACATGTTACACAGCATTTATTAAGAGCCGTTAAAATAGATCACATTAGACATTTTAAATTAAATAAAAAGTGGTAGTGCATACTATTCTTCCAAGATATAAATATTTGCGGACAGTCATTTCGGATTAAGGTGAAATCAACGAAGCAGTAGAGCACAGAATGGGAAAGGGAAGGTGTCGGTTAAGCAGCTACACGCTATTATTTGGAATAACAAGACATCAAAAAGAAGAAATTATAGGCAATAGGGTTTAAGAGACGAAGTTGTGAAGTAACAAGAAAATACAAAATCAGAAATGAAGTGCTATGTGGATGGAGGTTACCAAAGATACTGTAGATGCAACTAAAAACAAACGTCTAACATGGTATGGACACCTTGGAAGAATGACAGAGGAAAGATGGCCCTCTAAAGTTATTAAACAATTAAATTATTAAATAAATTGGTCAAGGATTTTAAAAGGTTTAATTAGTTTCATGCAACTAGGCCCATAGCTAGGGATTCCTCCCTAGGGAAACACATTATGAGATCAACATAAGTATCACACTCGATGATTAAACTGATTCGTATGTTTAATTTACCATGTTTCAATGTTTATTATGTGCTTGAAATACGTGATTTGACTAGAGACTAGTTGCAGCTCTGGATGTGGCGAGATATTCCTGTATTCACTCATAGTGATTAATGTAATGTATCATAATCTTATCATAAGTTCGCAAATTGGCCATGAATATATACTGTAAGTTTAGTACGCATATACAGGAAATTTTGAGTTACAAATTAGAACACTATTAACATTTTAAGGAACATAGTTCTTATTTAGGAAAACAGCGATCTGTAATTATTATAAATAAACTGGAAGCAGTCTTGATCGCATAACATTTATAGTGTGGTGACCGGTTTCGATATTTTTATAAGATCATCTTCAGACCTACAATAAACAGGAACTGATATATTAAGGACGAAATCATGGAGATGGTGGGCGGGGCTTAATGCATTTAATTAGCGGCTGGTGTTCTTTATGTTGCAGTACACCACCAGCCACAAGCAAGAGGGTTGCCATGCGCCACCGCCTCCGGCAGACGTTAATGGTGTATCAGCCTTATTTACTGTTTTATGAATATATGATTTCGTCCTTTAATGTTTATATCAGTTCCTGTTTATTGTAGGTTGTAATATTTCTGGCTTAGTCAGCGATCATATAAGGCTCCAAGAAGCTGTTCCCAGAGCATTGGAGATGCAAGAAGTATATAGATGACGAAATGTGGTGTGAGGTACCTGTGACAGATGTTAGATTCGGTACCATTCCCGTGAGAAAGACCGCCTGCATAATGCTACTGCTCTGTGATTGGCTGCTGTGTTCGGAGCAAGGGCGCCAAAACGTTAAAGTATAGTTATTATTATTAGTTAAATTACTCATTGGAATGGCTCCACTTTTTAATATAAAAATCTCTCAACAGCTTTCTATCGATCAGTCATTTTATAATTATTAAAAACATTTTAAATAAAAAACAAAAGACTGACGAAATTGCAGACGAAGCATTTAGGAAGCGTTCGGGTCACGCCTTTTCTGGTATGGCGCACGAAGTGTTTCGGGCTGTTCGTCACTCTGGATTAGGCAGTCGAGAAGAACAGACATGTTGTCTGTCGTAGGATGTGTTTCCAATTTTTATTTAAGTTCCTGTTCGTCACTCTGGATTAGGCAGTCGAGATGTACAGTCATGTTGTCTGTGGCAGGATGTGTTTGCCAGCATTCAGTATTAAAAGATTCACTCCGGTAGTCATGAGACACAGACACGTGCCACAAATAGTGTAAAGATACATTTTCGTAAACATTGTGTTTGATCATGTACTTTGCCGTATCAGAAGGTATTGTATTAAGATCATGTAGTCTTCTCGTGTGGATATATTAAAATACGCGAGTGGCATCCCAAAGAAGTGATACATTATTTCATAACAGAATCTCGCTAAAAGTCAGTCTCAGCCTCAAGATACAGAACCTACGACCTGCGAGCTGTTTTCTGCGCTGGGGAAATCAACTTGAAGACAACAGGTTAGTCAACTATAACAGAACCTTCGTATTCCACACAGTGCAGTGGAAACAACTAGGCGCCTCACGTGTACTGCATGCACAGAACAAGTGTGCTCAGCGACACGTCATCTGCAGTAATGAAAAGGAGGTAAAGGAGGATGATCGTTAATAACACCAACAATCAATTCATTCTTCCTTTCTTGCTGTAAGGTCTGAAGATGATCTTTTAAAAAGATCGAAACCAGTCACCACATTAAAAATATTATGCTAACAAGACTGCATACTGTTTATTTATAATTAGAATACTGGTAGTTTTATAAACACCGGCTTTGAGTAGAGTAGTGGTCACGAGGCAGAGTGCAAACAGAGGCATGTAGACCCACGCCCATGCTTTTTTTGCTGGTATTAGGAAGAGTTATAAGAACGGTGAAGTTTGGATGGCCAGAGTACTGCAGGTTCTAGGACAGCATTCGTGTAACTTCGAATATTTGATGATCGCGACCTTGAAAATTTAGAAATCTTTCGTACTTTGAACAATGCTACTGGATGTGAGCTGTAGTCTTCGAATTCGTGGTGACTTATAATTTCCATCTCGCTTTAAGTGACTGTATCATATGGAATTACTTGAGCTTTATCGTTATTGAATTGTATTTAGATACCTGCGAAATCTGATATCTACTTCAGTTGAATTGTATCGAGTTGTGTAACTAATTTCTAAAGTGTTTGCTGCAATAGCATTTATGATTAATAAACTTCAGATTTTGCTGTAAATGGTTACTGAACTTTGCACTAATGCACTTTAATATTTTTTACTGGTTTCGTGAAGTGATGCACGGTCTTATGCACTCATTTATTGTCTGTAAATGCTCTGCTTTCACTAATAACTTCGTTATACGCTACCACTTTGCATATTGTTCAGTTGATTAATAAATTTTATGTGAGGCCACTGAGTCGAGGACGGCTCGCGCTGATGCCTTTTTTCTTTTGGGCATTTTCTCACCATCGATTGGTGCCTTATTGCTCCCTCAGTTACTACCTGAACGAGTTGCTCATATGCCTCCATCGGTGGCAGCAGCAGCGTTTATCGATACTTGTACTGCTGTACCATCTTTGGTGTGACCGAAACATTTCCGTGCGGTGATGGGTGTAGGTAGTCGGTTGGTTGCGAGAGAGCAGCGAGTTCCGGTAACCTGCCCTGGTCGTCAGCATAGTTTTCCGGCAGTGTGTTTCCCTCGCCGTGTTGGTGCTGTCTGGCACAGCATGTAGCTCGACAGCTCTTTGTTGTTCTCCTTTTTTTCTTTGAGTGGTTATTGTTGCTTGACTGTGTGTAGATGCCAATTATCAAGACATAGTGTTGCTGCGATCTTCGTCCTCGCTAATATTTTCGGTTGTCGTGCCATTGGTTAGGTGGAAGGGAATTGATTAGGTTGTTGGTTGGTTCTACAGCCGTCTCTAGGTCGTGCTCACCCGATTATTTACTGTTACACTTGGCTGCCTGTCTCACCTAACCTGTTGTTAGAGTTTGCTCCCCATGGTGAAACTTGGAACACTTCTGAGCACCACTGTTCTGTGGTTTGGAATTGTGATTTTCTGTGGTCTCAAGTACTGTGGAAGGCCTTCAGCAGTGTACTAATTTAGTTTGTTTTAGTGTTCAGTATGTGGCCTTCAGCCGAACCTTATGTGAAATATTTTAAGATACGGCCTTCAGCCATCTGAAGTAAAAAAAAAAATCATCATTTGAAAATTATCTCTCTATCTTAATTTGTTATCCAGGCCTTAAGCCTTGAGTTGTTCTATATTCAGTATATGGTCTTCAGCCAAACTTTATGTGAAGTATTTTAAGATACGGCCTTCAGCCAGCAAAGAAAAAATGATTTGATATTTCAAATTTTCCTCTCTATCTTAATTTGTTATCCAGGCCTTAAGCCTTAAGTTGTTCTATGTTCAGTATATGGTCTTCAGTCGAACCTTATATGAAATATTTTAAGATTAGGCCTTCAGCGCACTTAAATTAAAATTTGAAAGGTCTTCGTCTAAAACCTTTTAAAATTTCCTTACCGGAGTTCTTGTTATTCAGGCCTAAGACCTCAGTTCTTCTATTTTCTAACTAAGGCCTTCAGCCGTGTGTATTTCTTAACGCAATTTTAATAAATTCTGTTCTGGCCGTCAGCCGTATTGTTTCTGATTTCTTTTAAGAGCATGTGTGATTAAGTGATTTTAGCAAATAAAGTTTTATGTTTCTGGAACTAGGAGCAACTGATTTTGGACGACCTTTCCACAACCTGATCCTTTCTGTCTTTCGAAACCAAATTTCAGCAATTTTTCACAAAAATATTTGCGTTCATATTGGAAATAGCATTATGTTTGAATTCTAAGCAAGCTGGTTCAGGCAACATCGTCATCCTGTTGGATCGTATGTTAATATTCAGTCTTGTTTCAATTATTTATATACTAAATGCTATAATTAATTTAGCTGATACTATCTCTACGTTATTGAAAGGTTTAAGACATTTTAACTATGATAGAATATGGGCTAAAAGTAAATGGGGCACTGTCCTCCTCTAATGACTTAAATGAGTTCACGAAAACGTTTTAGGTCGTGCAGTTACCTTACTCATTATCATGTATCCTGTCATAAGTGAGTCTGTCTTCCTCAGAGACTGTCCAACCGAAACAAAGAAGACCTGGAGTGG